>NW_027505392.1:0-187101 GCF_021521415.1 Bidens hawaiensis
GTCTTATTTATGAACTCGAAAGATCAAACACCTGTTCTTGTTCAAAATTTAATCACTAAGATCGAATCACTATACAAGCACAAAGTGAGGAGAATTCGAAGTGACAATGGTACTGAATTTAAAAATACTGTATTGGATTTCTTTTGTGTACAAAAGGGAATTCATCGAGAATATAGTGCCCCATATGTACCACAACAAAACCGTGTTGCTGAACGGAAAAACAGAACTTGAAGCTGCTAGAACTATGTTTGCCGATTCTAAGCTTCCTGTCCAATTCTGGAAGAGGCTGTGAATACTGCTTGTTATATGCTTAATCGGGTTCTAACTGTTAAGAGACTCAAGAAGACGAGTTATGAGCTTTTGAACAACCGAAAGCCTAACTTAAAGTACTTGGAACCTTTCAGGTGTCCTTGTACGATGTTGAAAAAGGATGTGGGTAAGTTTGATGAAAAAGCTATCGAGGGGTATTTCTTGGGGTATGCTTCTACAAAGAAAAGGGTATTTAATTTCACTTCCAGTTGTGTTGAGGAATGGTACCATGTGGATTGTCAAAAGTACACCACACCTCCTCAAGGGAAAGGTCCCGACTGGATGCTTGATTATAATGGTTTATTTAATTCATTTACTCCAACCACTGAGCAACCAGATGAAAACCTGGTTCGTGCATATTTTGAAGATCAATTGGTAATCCCAAGGTTTCCAAGTTCTAATGATGTTGAAGCTCCAACTGTTGCTCCAACTGAAGATCTTCGTGAGGATTCTCCTGCTTCTTTTGATAATGCTTCTACTTCTTCTGATGATAATCAAGTTATTGAACTTGACAGTGATGATTCATATCATGAGCTTGGAGAACATTACACTAATTTATTCGAAAACGTTGCTGTTCCAGATAATCCCACCCTTAGGATTCATAATTATCATCCAAAGGAAAACATCATTGGAGAACTTGATGCGGGCGTTCAAACACGTCATCAAGTTGCTTCTTCGAATGAGAATAATGTATTGCGTGCTTATGCATATTTACATTCGTCCAGAATTGTAAATCTTGCCAAATTCACTTGATTTCTATCCCAAGTTGAGCCAACGACAACTCGTATGGCACTTCAAGATCCTTCTTGGGTAGAAGCTATGCAATAGGAATTGCAACAATTTGCACGATTGGGTGTTTGGGATCTTATTGACAAACCCGCTAGAGTTAAGAAGCCTATTCCAACTAAGTGGGTATTTAAAAGCAAAAAAGACGATCGTGGGGTGATCGTGAGAAACAAGGCACGACTGGTGGTGCAAGGTTTCCATCAGCAAGAGGGTATAAACTACACTGAGGTATACGCTCCGGTTGCAAGATTGAAAGCTATACGTATTTTTCTAGCTTATGCGGCTTACAAGAATATTAAAGTCTATCAAATGGATGTTAAAAGTGCTTTTCTCAACGGTGAGCTACACGAGGAAGTGTTTGTGTTACAGCCTCCTGGCTTTGAAGACCCTGATTATCTTGACCGAGTTTATCGCTTAAACAAGGCGCTGTATGATCTACATCAAGCCATGAGAGCTTGGTATGGCACGCTTGCCGACCATCTGACTGATAACGGCTTCAAACGAGGGAATGTTGACTGCACTTTATTTTATAAAAACATTGGTGATGGTCTTCTCCTCGTTCAGATTTATGTCGACGACATTATCTTTGGGTCAACATACGACGCGTTATGTAAGGAATTCGAAAAGTCAATTCAAACCAAGTTCGAGATGAGTTCGATGGGAGAGATGAACTTCTTTTTAGGGTTGCAGGTTCACCAGTCTGCGAAAGGAGTTTTCATTCACCAGACTAAGTATGTGAACGACATCTTGAGCCGATTCAAGATTACCACCGGAAACACCCCTTCTACTCCTCTCCCCGTGGGTCACAATTTATCACCGGATGAATTGGAAGATACTATCGATCCTACCCTCTATCAAGCTATGATTGGTTCTTTAATGTATCTTATTGCTTCTAGACCCGACATAATGTTTGCTGTTTGTGTATGTGCTAGGTACCAAGCTAGTCCCCGAGTGACTAACCTGGCAGCGGTCAAGCGTATTCTTCAATATCCGAGGGGCAATCTAGACATCGGGTTATGGTACCCCAAGGACGATAATTTTGATCTTACCGCTTATTCTGACTCAGACTATGGAGGATGCAAGATTAACTTTAAATCGACTATAACAGGGTGTCAATTCTTAGGAAGTCGGCTTGTTTCCTGCTAGTCTAAGAAGCAGACAACGGTCTCCACTTCAACCGCCGAAGCTGAATATGTTGCAGCCTCGAGTTGCTGTTCCCAGGTTTTGTCGATACAACAACATCTTCGCGACTAGGGTTTGAAGTTTCCTACTACTCCCATTTTAATTGATAACTCTGCTGCCATTAGCATCACCAAAAATCCCGTACAACACTCTAAAATGAAACATATCAAAATCCGATATCACTTTATACGGGATTGTTTTGAAAAGAAATTGATTGACCTTGAGAAAGTACATACCGATTTTCAAAAATCCGATCTATTTACCAAAGCATTTGATAAATAGCGTTTTCAATTTTTGCTTGGTTTAAATGGATTAAAGAATCTTGCTGATATCCTGCAACAAGGATAACTATCTTTATTTTCGGTTTATTTTTACTTTAAATTTATTTTGGTTTGATTTTAGGGGGTGAAAATAGAAAATACGAAAATATTTTGTTTTTAGTTTGTATAGATAAAACCCAAAAACATTAAAAAATTTGAAATAAAAAATAGTGTGTTTTCATGTCTTGAATGTTTTTCTTTAAATATTTTGAAAATCCAAAAACATTATAAAATTTTAAAAAATAAAAAAAGATTGTGAATCTTTCGTTTGTATAGGAAAAATATGAAAATTCAAAAAGATTGTGAAGTTTTATTTTATTTATTAGAAAACTTGAAAAATTCAAAAAGATTGTGAAGTTCTCGTTTGTAAAGAAAAATCCGAAAAAGATAAATAGATTGTGTTTTATGTATGTAAAGAGAAAAACCAAAAAGACTTTTGCATACATTCACTGAAAAGTATGTCAATTACTCATATTTGAAGAACATATACTTGTATATGTTTGGTCCTGAGTTTACTCGTAAATGTTCGGGATAGCCATTTATCTGGCAATGGAAAGTAATTGGGGCGTTCGTTATGCGTTTTTACTTAATTTTCTCGCTGAAAACTAAGTCGGTTATTTAAGTTTGTGGAACATGCTTGCATGTATTGGTCCTGTTATCTACTTGTAGATTGATAGGATAGCCATTAATCTATAGACTGAAAGTGACTGGGAAAATTAAATTCATTTTGTTTTATGCTCCTCAAAATTTTGAGTTTTTGAAGCAAAAAAGAGAAAATGATAGTACATTGATTGTTTGACCCCATATCCAGCAAGAAATAAGCTTAAAGGACTGAGTGCTTAATTGCATTGGTGCATTGGTAGGTCTTAAACTAGCTATTAGAGTAAAGTATGTGATATAAACATAAAGAAACGCCAAATTGAAAGAGGTGTTAGTCTCTATCAAAAATGTCGGTGAGGATGGCAGAAATGTAATAGCCGGTCATACTCAAGCCTTATATTTTTTGATCACCAAAAATAAAATAAGCAAATAACACGCGTTAGAGTTCTGGACACTATGAGCCTTTATGCGGCTTAATCATCTGGGTATTCATAAATATGAATATTTCAAAAGCTTTTAGAGCAAACCCAAAGTCATTAAACTTGATCACTGCTATACAATTGTACAAACTAAACTACTGACTTGATCAAATCCGCTGTTAGTCATACATTTGTTCCTACCTTGCGCGCGTCTCAATACCAGTAAGAAACGGACCCCAGGGGATACAATGTATGTAAGCCCACAGATAGACTTGTGCATACTCACTCATGGTAAAAGAATTTTGATGCATTGCTAAAGAATTTATAAAATCTAAAATTTTGATCAGCATTATAATGGTTTAAGTCAAATTGGGGTGATATGGTCAAAAATAAAATTAAGCTTGAATCGAGATTAGAGGTTGATAGTTTATGATATTCTGTGCTCTAATTGAACAATTAATCATATCACAAAAACACTTGAAAGTTTGTTATAAGACTTAAGTGGACAACAATATCAATGACCGACTTAACGCCAGTCACAATATCGTTGAAATATAAAACTGTGATGGAAGGGCATTTTGGTCAATATGATTCTCTGCTCAAATTCAACAAAAATCCAAAAAAATATGTACTACTTTTGAAAAATCATGCAAAAACACAAAAACATTTTCTATTCTATGATTTTATTTTTGGATAATTTTGTAAAACATTCTTTCAAAAATTCCAAAATGCCAAAAAGATTTTTCACTTTTGATTTACATATTATTTAATTTTCTTTAAGTTATGTGTTTCAAAATGTATAACACGTTAAGGTATTCGTTCATCGAGATATGGGTTCTCGTTTGGCTTATTTAGGTTAATTCTTTTGGTATTTCATTTAATTGATTTTATTAATTTAATTATTTAATTTAAAATTAAATAAAGGCAATTTGTTATTTATGTATAACGAATTAGGTCATTCCTAACGAATTTCATTCTAATTCGTTAACCTAATTCGCTTCCGCTACTCTGAAACTAATGACTTCTAATTCGTTAAGCATATTTACACGAACTAGACACGAATTAAAGCTAATTCGTTAATTTTATGTCTTTAACTTAACGAATTGACTCTAATTCGTTAAGGCACATGTTAATTTAAGATAACGAATCACCTGATTCGTTATTTCAAAATTCAAACGAGTCAGATGATTCGTTACATTGAAAAATGTGTCGTGTCAGACATATATAGGGATTCGTGAAGACGATTCGTGTCACACTATTCACTTTCTTCTTCCCTTACATACTGTTACTCTGGCAAAATTTTCTAAAACCTTCGACCATCATTAAATCTCCTTTGGATCATATATTCTGATTCGTAAGGTAATGTTGGTCACAACGTAATGATTTACGTCATATTTGATGGATGTTTGCTGGGTTAATTGCTCGATTTTACTATCGGTTTTCATACTTTTCATACAACCTTAATTTAATCACTTTATACCACGTTTTGGGATAACAAATCGATACCATTGTAATCGCAATATGATTCCGAGATTCTTGTGATCATTGATTTGGTCTTGTGTTGTTGATTATAGGTGTATTGATTTCAGATTACCGATTTGACTTTTCATGTTCTTGGTGATTTTGACCTTGACCATATTAGTCAAACATTAAGCTTATTCGGCCATTCGTTATGGTTTATTAAGCTTTTCATGTTATTAAGCTTTTCATGCCTCCGCCTCCAATGGATATTTCTTTTATGAGGCTTAACCATCCTCAAGGTCCAGTTCAGCCTATTCCTACCTCGTTTCATGCTATGCCCCAGGATCAGCAGACGAATATGCTTTTGAGTTTACTTCATCTTTATGAAAATCAAATGTCTGCTGATCATCTGAATCAAGAGCGTTTAATTGAGAATCAGAAGAAGTTGATGAGCTATGTTCCGTACTGCCAAAAGGAAACAAAGGCCCCCCGTGAGATTGTTACGTCTCAGGGGGTGAAGATTAAAGAGCAGGAGGAACTTATCTTGCAACTGACATGCAAGGACGGCACACTGAAAAAGCTTAAAAACGATGATGAAGATCCAGATGCGTCGGGTGCTGGAGGAAATGAGCCGAAACAAGCTCACGGCTCGTCCTCTGGTTCTGGTACGAGTGCTGTCAATGATTCAAGAAAGCAAGATAATAGTTTATCGTGATTATACATCTGCCAAACCCATTGAAATGATTAAGGCTGACACTGTTATCTTCGTTGATGGTACTGGGGTGGTTAGAAGTATTATGAATACATATGAGATTGAGGTGGGACAATTTGTTGAGAGGTCACTAACACGAGAGCAGATTTCTATACTGCTTGGTTTGAATGATGATGAATTAACTGTGTTAGAGGCTGAGGACGATGTGGAAGTTAAGAACGAAGAAGAGATCTTAAATGATCCGACTATTGAGATGAATACGGCTTTTATTTATGAGGATGAGGAAGTAGAGATTGAGGATATGACTGTTGAGGAATACCCTGATCTATTTCAACACACCAATGTTGATCAGGGTTCTCCAATATTTAATGAAGAAACTGTCAAAGCAGCCGAGGATCATCTGGAAAAAGTCTCAAAGGGCAAGAACGTTGTTGATAAAAGATTTGATCCAAAACGTGATCCGAATTTTGCTGATATTCAAAGTTGGTTTGCTTATCGGAGCATGAAAGCTCGTAAGATCATTGATGCTTATTGATATGTGGACAAAGAGCAGAAAGTTGAAGTTGTCGCTCGCGCTCAAGAAAATCAGATGACATCTTTCAAGGCCTTATCTAAAGTGCAAGGTGACATTATTTCATGGCTTTATGATTCTGAGTTAAAGGTCTGTATTATTAAATAGGAGAACGACATTCAGTATTATGAAAAGATTACCGATGTTCTCTCATTACCGCGTTGGGACGTTCGTACCCTCGCGTGTCAACCTTTCATGAACCGTGGGGGAAATCAACAAACATATTGGTTTCATAAATATCTGCTGTTTGAGGTCAACCATGGGTTCAAGTTTTTCAAACCACAGGTTCCAACTCGCAAGCGTATCGATGAGAATGATCCAAGAACGGGTTGGAGGAAGTTGGTTCTTAAAGTAAGGCCGCCAAAGACTATGAAACGTGTGTCGGTGGAGACGCTGAATCAACATATATATTTATCTTTCAACCGCTAGTACTACGTTAACCGAACTAACGAGGCCGTTATTGTGTTGGGTAAAGGCTTAAAGATCGAGCTGATAAAGATCATTGATCCGATGTGGCTCATGAACTTGACAGAGATCGACAATGACGTGCTTTTCAAGAATAAGATATTATTTGAGCGTCGTGAACACTATGACTGAGCAATGCAGTTTCAACGTGTTGTTCGTGTGTGTCATGAACATGGTATTCACAGCTGCAGAGATTGGCAGAGCAAGCGCTTCAAGTAAATTAAAGACAAAGAGCTCAAGACGAGGGGGTGTCTGTTAGTACACGGTTTTGCGTCTCGAGTGTTTGTAATTATCATTTTGTATTTATCGTTTTATTTAATGTAAAAGATATTATTATTTAAGCTAGTTCGTTAACGGAACCGTCTAGTTCGTTAAGGATGTTTAACGAACTAGACCATAAGTTAGGTTATGTCTTGATTCTTTAAGGATGTTTAACGAATCAGGGGGTGGTTCGTTAAGATTGCTTATTTAATGTATTGTAACGAAGTGGGAGGCTAGTTCGTTACGAAATGTGTAACGAACTAGACCCATCTTCCTATATATAGACGTTCATCCTCTGCATAATTTAAGTTTTGAGATATTAATGTATCGAACCCCTATCCAGAACTAGTCTCAAGCTTCACCTTAATTAATCCTCTTATATTATACGTACACATACATATACAATTAATACTAATACATATAGATAACAGATCATTATCAAGAACAACTATGAATTAGATCCGTTTATCGTTAATTAACCTTTAGATCTGAGATTGTCTAGGGTTTCACATTGTCACCAATGCTAAACTCAATCGTCCGTCGCCGCTTATCAACATTCTGTCTGTCTTGAGAAGCCTTCATTCTTGCCTTAATCTTATCAAACTTTGAGGATGTTTCTTGAACAACTTCCAAACTTCCCATCTCTTTCAGACCAATCTCTCCCCAACATACCGGGGTTCTACATCATCTACCATAAAGCATTTCAAATGGTGGCATACCAATACTTGAATGATAACTATTGTTATAGGAGAACTCTGCCAGATGTAGATGATCATCCCAACTTCCGCCAAAGTCTAAAACACAAGCACGCAACATATCCTCAAGGGTTTGGATCGTCATTTCAAACTGTCCATCTGTTTGAGGATGATACGCTGTACTGATGTTCAATCTCATTCCCATAGCTTCATGGAACTTCTTCTAGAATCTTGAAGTGAATCGAGTATCCCTATCAGACACAATCGACAGTGGCACTCCATGGTTAGTCACCACTTCCTTTATAAACAAGCTTGCTAACGTTTCTGACTAGATAACTTCTCGTATGGGCAGAAAGTGAGCACTCTTTGTTAAACGGTCCACAATCACCCTGATGGTATCATGATGCCTAGCTGTACGAGGTAGATTGGTTATGAAATCCATGGTGATGTGCTCCCATTTCCATTTAGGTATATCAAACGGTTGCATTTTCCCATAAGGCTTCTGATGTTCGGCTTTGACTAGTAAACAAGTTAAGCACTTACTAACATAATCCACCACATCATTTTTCATTCCTGGCTACCAGTAGTCTCTTTTCAAATCTTGGTACATTTTGTTAGATCCTATATGGATTGAATATCTCGACTTATGAGCTTCGTCTAAGATTCGACCTCTAATATTTCCATGACGTGGAATCCACATGCGGTCAAACATAGTCTTGACACCATGCGTGTTTTCCATCAACTCGTCTTGTTGACCGAAAATCCTTTCTTTCTTTATTAGCCCTTCATCTACCAGCACTTCTGACTGCACCTTGATGAGTTCTTCAAATAGGCTTGAGTTCATAATTAACTGGTATGACTTTACTGTTGCAATGACTTCCTCATTCTTACGACTTAGCGTGTTGGTGACCACATTAGCTTTACCAGGATAGTACTTAATGTCACAGTTGTAATCCTTAATCAACTCCAACCATCTCCTCCGCCTTATGTTCAGTTCTTTCTACTCGAAGAAGTACTTTAAACTTTTATGATCTGTGTAAATGGTACACTTAGTACCATACAGATAATGCCTCCATATCTTGAGAGCATGCACTACTGCTGCTAGCTCTAAATCATGCGTCGGATAAGTACTCTCATGGACTTTCAACTGTCTGGACGCATAGCCTATTACTTTTCCTCGTTGCATCAACACACAACCAAACCCACGATGCAAAGCATCAGTACAAACAACCAAATCCTCGTCACCATCGGGTAAAGCAAGGATTGGAGCTTCCGTGAGTCTCTTCTTTAGTTCTTCAAAAGCATCTTCTTGGAACTTTCCCCAACTGAATACTACATACTTTCAGGTCATATCGGTCAATGATGCGGCTATCTTGGAGAAACCTTCGATAAATCTCCTATAGTAGCCAGCTAACCATAAGAAGCTTCGTATATCAGTTGGATTTTCAAGAGTCTTCCAATTCGTTATCGCCTCAATCTTAGCTGGGTCCACGGTAATCCCTTCAGGATTTATCACGTGACCTAGGAATTGCACTTCTTGTAACAAGAACGCGTATTTTCAAAACTTAGCATACAACTTCTCCTTCTTTAGAGTCTTCAATACTTCTCTTAGATGCTCGGCGTGATCAGACTCGCTCTTTGAATAAATCAATATATCATCAATAAAGACAATAACTGACTTATCCAACATCGGCCGACACACCCTATTCATCATGCCCATAAATGCTGCGGAGCATTCATTAGACCAAATGACATCATGAGGAACTCATAGTGTCCATACCATGTCCGAAATGCTGTTTTAGGGATGTCAGCCTCTTTCACTTTTAGCTAATGATAGCCTGATCTGATATCTATCAGTGAGAACCAACTTGAACCTTGCAGTTGGTCAAACAGATCATCGATCCTTGGCAAAGGATATCTATTCTTTACCTTAAGCTTATTCAACTCGCGATAGTCTATGCACATTCTCATACTTCCATCCTTCTTCTTCACGAATAACACTGGTGAGCACCACGGGGAAACACTTGGTCGAGGAGTTCTTGTAGCTGGGACATCAATTCTTTCATCTCGAACGGTGCTAGACGGTAAGGGGCTTTTGCGACGGGCTGGGCTCATGGTATTAAATCTATCTGGAATTATATCTCTCGCTCCGGTGGCAACCCCGGAAGATCCTCGGGAAAAACTTCTGGGTAGTCACGCACGATTGGAACATCTTTCATTTCTTTCGTCTCGGCCGTATCGTTGACCACATATGCCAGGTAGGCACCGCACCCTCGGCTTAACAAACCCTCGGCTTTTATCATCGAAATTACATTAAGCCCAGAACTTTCCTTATAACCATAAACCGTCATCGTACCACCATCCAAGGATTTCAACCTTATTAATCTACTATTACACACTATCTGAGCCTCAAACACAGATAACCAATCTATTACCAAAACCACATCGAACCCTCCTAAGGTCATGACATACAAGGTCACAGGGAACTCATGTCCCTCTAATTCTATCTTACAATCCTTAACCATTCTCATTATTTTAACCGAAGTGTCACTAGCGGTTTCTACTATAAAGGTTTTAGACACTCGATAACATTTCATTTTAGCTAATTTACTAAATGTTGCAGCTATGAAACTTATATTGGCACCCGAATCAAATAATAGTGAAACAGAAATACCGCTTACTAAAAACGTACCAGTCACAACATCCAGAATCTGTTTAGCCTGTTCCTGAGTTAGCATGTAGGCTTTAGTCCTTGGCTTATCTTGATCACCATCCTTCTTCCCACTTCCTCCAGCTTCACCCTCGGTGTATTCCCTAGCAAAGTGACCCGTCTTACCGCACTTGTAACATGCGGGTTTTGCAGTACAATCTGGAGCATAATGCCCCACCTTCCCTCACTTGTAGCAAGCGTTCGTACCAAACTTGCACTCACCAGCATGACTCTTCCCACACTTATGACAAACGTCCGAACCCTTAACCCATCTTCACTCACCACCGTGTATCTTGACACAAGTCTTGCACAACTTCTTCTCCCACACTTTTGGCTTATTATCATTAGGGTTCCATAACTGAGTGACGGGGCGTTTAGCATGATTGACCAACATCTTATCTTTCTTCTCTTCTCCCACCACCACATCGTCCACAGCCAGGTCTTCATAAACCATATCTGCGAGTTCGACAACAGAGTCAAAAGTGGCAGGTTTATTCGCCCTGACTAACGTGCGAACCTTCTATGGCAATCCCCTCACATAACACTTGATCCTTTTAGCCTCAGTGTTAACCATATTGGGCACCAACCTAGACATTCGGTTGAACTCTGTGGTATACTCACAATGTGTCATCGTTCCAGCTTTCAAGTTACGAAACTTCATCTCCGCTCTCTCAACTTTGGCATCAGCACAGAACCTCTTCATCACTAACTCCTTCAGATCCTCCCACCTCATTGCCTTGATCTCTTCTTGAGTCTTCCTCTGCTCAATCGACTCCCACCAGTACATCGCTTCATCACCAAAGAATTGGGTAGCGTATCCCACATCTTGGTCGAGACGGCACTCGCTAATGCGGATAACCTTGTACATAGTGGTTATCCATTGGAGAGTAGCGACTGCGTCTCCCAAACCAGTCAGCTTTGGCAGATCGCAACCTTTGAATGATTTGTAGTTGCACCCACCTCGGCCTCTCCTCTTATCATCAACCTCTACCGACTTAACCACACTCGAGTCACCCTTCTCTCTCTCATCATATTTCTTACCATCTCCCATGCCCCTTCAGCAGTTCTTCCATGGCTTCTAGCAGACCCTTCAGGAGTCAAGTTCTTCATAGCAGTGGCTACAACTTGAACAATGGCTGCTTAAATTGTAGGGTCAAGTTGATACCCTTCGTTGTTGCCCGGGTTTCGTCCAGCTGCGCTTCCTTCTTCTCCCGTGTTAAAAGCTGTTTCTACTGAAGGTTGTCGGACAAGAAGAGGCCTGGCACGATGTCCAGTGCGACCTCCTACCCTCACAACTTCTCTAGCTCCAGCCATCGTATTCTAAAAGGGAAAACACAAACGTCATCACTCAAGGAACTATTTAGTACAAGGATAGTAAGGCTAACAGGTAATAACAGTGGCCAGTTGCGATTAGCTGATCACGTTACTTTCCGTGTCCTATACACTTCCTCTTATGAGTCTGTTTGTGCTAATTCTACTTTTAACTGTTAATCAATCAAATAATCAAGAAATCCTATCCCTATCATTCACACATCCTTTCTTTAGTAGTTAAGCTAACATTAACATTTATTATCTAACCATACACTTTACCCTTACTGAGCTTGCTTGAGTGACACATGGCTATCTTGAACCGGCATCTTCCTTCTTTTCTTACTTAAATCCCATTCTCTGTTCGAGTCTAAGCATGTAGGATGCTCAAATCTCTCGAACTTTACTCTAATACCAACTTGTAAGACCCCGTTACTGGTGCCCTACATTTGGATGTTGGATTTACTCATAAACACAGTTCTAAATATCAGAGTTAATTAAAACTTCACGTGGAATATAAAACTTTCATAACATTACAATAATAATTCATAACTTGTCTTAAAACATTCTTGTATTTCAACATTAAAACATTAAACATAAAACAACTTGCGTCTTCAGATGCCAGACTCTTATTCTTCCTTCATATGTCCCCTCTCAAGCCAGCGGTCTCATCCTACTCACCTGCGTGCATACTAAAAGTCAGCTACGCTGAGTGAGTTCTAGTTAATCACACATCATACAATACGTACACTTACCTTCAATTATGCATCCGAAGATACATAATCATTACTTTACTAGTTTACTTTCATTACATAACTTCATACATACGTTCATACTTTATTACTCTCATACTATATAATTACTGTCCTTTCTACCTCAGATATTATTAGGGTCTGATCCCTTCCTTTTCTATTTCAGATATTATTAGGGTCTGATCCCTCTTTCCTTTGTCTATCTCAAATATTATTATGGTATGATCCCTTTCTTGTCTATCTCAGATATTAGTAGGGTCTGATCCCTCTTTACATCTCTATCTCAAATATTATTAGGGTCTGATCCCTTTATTCTCTATCTCATATATTATTAGGGTCTGATCAGTTACTTCTTCATCTTCGTACATTCTGTCTTTACATACCCGTAACATACATATACATTCTTGACTCATTCATACGTATTCATATGTTGTGCATATATCTATCATACACATTCATCTATTATATACATACCTCCCTTGTCAATACGTGCAATATCCGAAGATCGTTTACGTTCCGACAAGCTTTCGTCCACATTCAAGATATACATAGTTAACATATAAATCATACATGGCATACACTTACCATTTGAGGTAAGTGTATTAACTATCACATTGAGTATACACACAGCCCCGAAAACATAATAAGGAAATGGGGCTTGAAACTCACCTGTATCTTGTTTCTTTCTCCGTTAATTGTTAATCCCTTCTTTAATTGAGCTCTGCTAACTGTATATGAGTTACAAGTATCAATACTTGTCCTATTTATATTTAAGCCAAAAATGGATAAGTCTGGTCTAGTCTAATGGCCTTACATTAGATTACTTTTACTAAGATTTTATGCTCAACCCTAATGTTGTTAAGGTTTTCAGTTACTTTAGTATTTTTATCTTTCTATTCTTTGTACTATATTACATCATACTTAAAGTTCAGTTTGTGTTCAATTCATACATACTAACATACTTTACACTTGAATATATTAGTGTATTCAAGTGTACATGCATGTATCCGATCCTAAGGGATGTATTCGAGTCCCTCAAGGAAATCGTCCCTTTATGTACTCTAATATATGCAAAGTATGCAAGTCCCATGCATGTGATCGAGTTCTTAGTATTGTAATCGAGTCAGTGTAATAGACTCAAAAGTAAACGGGTTTGGTGTAATCGACCCCAAAGTAATCGAGTTTGGTGTAATCGACCCCAATGTAATCGAGTTTATATATTGTAACCGGATACCATGTTGTAATCAAGTTACCCCTTGTAATCGAACATTAATGTAATCGAATGTGGTTGTAAGCTAGTATCATTGTAATCAACTATGGTTGTAAGCGAGTCTAATGTATGCGAGTTTGGTTAGTGTAAGCGAGTATAATAATGTATGCGAGTTCCTTTGATGTAAGCGAGTCATACAAGTAATCGAGTCATGAAAAATGTAACCGAAAACCATGTTGTGTGCGACTTGTTCCATGTAACCGATTATAGCCATGTAATCGATGAGCTATAGGTTGTAATCGAATAGACTAATTGTGATCAAGTCATATTGTAATCGAGTAGGGCAGTGTAAGGGAGTGAGCTGCACTTATTTAAACATTAAGTCTCGGTTTGGTCCCTTATTATCGTTATCTCAACTCGTTTAAACCCTAACACTTCGTCAAGGCTTGATATGGACTCATAGGTGTTTCCTTAACCGTTTTAGTTCATACCTTGACCCGTTTATAACATAAAGCATGAACCTTTATGGTAAAATGTTCAAAACTATATCTAGGGTTTATTTTTATGAATCTCACATAACCATAAGTTCGTTAGGTCCATTTTAACACCAATTTTGCTACTTTATGGTTCGTTTAAACCTGATCTAATCTAGGGTTTAGTTTCATAGCAAACCGTTCATAAAAACGAAATCTTTAAGATAAAGAACATACCTTTACGTGTTCGTTAGGTCACGGCTAGCTTGGTTATGAAATTTAAATCTTGTATTTAGCCTTGTTATGAAATTTAAATCTAAATTCGTTTGATCTTGTTTCTCCTTTCCTTCTCACGGTTGTGAATGGCTATGTGTGTGTGTGTGTTTTGAGTGTGTAGAGAATAAGATGGAAAGAAATAAGGATTTAGGGTTTTAGGGAGGTTTAAAGGAGTATTTATACTCTCTTAAGCCCATGGACCTAAGGTCCATCCCATCCTTTATTCCATCTTTAATTATCCAAGTCCATACATCTTTCTTTTATTTAATATTAATTTAAACATTAACACACGTTTCAAAACATAAACTTTCTTTATTTATTATTACGAAATTTTGGATGTTACATGCACATATAAGGATGGGTGTTACCGTTAACACAGAGAAGACATGACCCACATGAGTTTCTAGCCCATTTCCTTGTTATGTTTTCGGGGTTGTGTGCATACTCAATGTGGTTAGTTAATACACTTACCTTATTTGGTAAGTGTATGGTATGTGAATGATTATAAATGATGTATGTACGATATATGAATGTCTACGAATTATGTATGTATGATATATGAATGATATAGAAAATATTAAGAGTATGTATGAAAGTATATAAATATAAAAGAAAAGGAAGGTATGTATGAATTGACAGCAAAAGGGTGGCAGACCCTAGTAATATCTGTGAAAGGAGGGTGGCAGACCCTAATAATATTTGTGAGGTTATAGGGCGAAAGGCTCTTTAAGGGTGGCAGACCCTAATAATATATGTGAGGTTATAGGGGGAAAGGCTCTTTAAAACGTATAAGTATGTATGTAAAGAAAGATAAAAGATGAAAGTATAAAAGAAAGAAAGAATAAAAGAAAGAAAGTATATACTTATGTATTTACGAAACAAAGATAAGCAAGTTAAGTAAGTAATATGTATATACGGATACGTATGAGTAAGTATGTGAATGTATTGTATGTTACCTGATTTAACTAGAACTCACTCAGCGTAGCTAACTTTTAGTATACACGCAGGTTAATACAGTGAAGCAGTTAGCTTGAGGGTGACACATGGCAGGATCTAAAGAAGCTGGCATCTGCAGAAAGATTTGTCCTGATGATAAATAAGATGTTTTATGTTGTGTTTTTAAAAGACAAGTTTGAATGTTTGTAACGAATGATTAAAGTTTAATTTAATCCCCGAAAGTTTTAATTTAATATGATATTTAGAACTGTGTTTATGAGTAAATACAACGCCAAAATAGGGCACCAGGACTGGGGCCTTACAAGTTGGTATCAGAGCATAAGTTCGAGAGAAATAACTGTCCTACATGCTTAGACACGAATAGAGAATGAGACTTAAGTAAGAAAAGAAAGAAGATGTCTGTTCAAGAAAGCCATGTGTCACTCAAGCAAGCTAAGTAATAGTAAGGTACATGATTAATTTCATGTGTAATGTAAGAAAGTTAGCTTAATTGCTAGAGATTGAATTTATTGATTGTTTGAATGATTGATTTATTGTTTAAGTGTAGAACCTAGCACAAGTGGACTCAAAAGGGAAGTGTATAGGACACGGAGAGTAACGTGATCAGCTAATCATAGTTGGCCATTTCTATTACCTGTTAGCCTTACTATCCTTGTACTAAATAGTTCCTTGAGTGACGATGTTTGTGTTTCCTTATAGAATACGAATTGCTGAAGCAAGAAAGTTTGTCAGTCAAGGAGGTCGTACAGGACGTCGTGGTAGGCCATGCATTACCCGAGAACCTTCTGTAGAACTAGTTACTAATACAAGAGAGGAGAGAAGTGAAACTCTGCCAGGACCAAGAAACGAAGAGTATCAACTGAATCCTGCTGTTCAAGCCGCCATTGTTCAAGCTGTAGCTGCCGCAGTGAAGAATCTGCATCCTAGCAAGACTATGGAAAGCAATGCAAGTACCGCTGAAAGGACAAGGGAGAATGGTAAGAAGGATGACAAGAGAGAGAAATGTGACTCAAGTGAGGTTAGGTTTGTGAAGTTTGATGAAAGAAAGAGAGGCCGAGGTGGGTGTAACTAGAAGTTGTTCAAAGGTTGCGACCCTCCAAAGCTGACTGGTTTAGGGGATGCAATTGCTACTCTCCAGTGGATAACCACCATGGACAAGGTTATCCGTAGCGAGTGTCGTCCCGACCAAGCAGTAGGTTATGCTATTCAGTCGTTTGGTGATAAGGCTATGTACTTGTGGGAAACAGTGGAACAAAGAAAGACCCGAGAAGAGATTAAAGCTATGTGGTGGGATGACCTGAAGGAGTTGGTGATGAAGCTATTTTGTGCTGATGCTGAGGTTGAGAAGGTTGAGATGAATTTTTTGAATCTGAAGGCGGGTAAGATGACACACCGTGAGTACACAGCTGAATTCAACTGCATGTCGAGGTTGGTGCCCGACATGGTGACCACTGAAGTGAAAAGGATCAAGTGCTACATCATATGACTTCCACAGAATGTCCACACCTTAGTCAGGGCTAGTAAGCTTGCTACTTTCGCCTCTGCTGTTGAACTCGCAGAAATGGTTTATGCCGATCTGGATGTGGATGATATGGTGGTGGAAGAAAAGAAATGGGTTGTTCCTACTAAACGACTTGGTACTCAGTTGTGTAACTCCAAGGATAAGAAACAGAAGATGTGAGAAAAGAAGCCATGTAAGATTTGTGGTAAGATGCACGGTGGTGAGTGAAAGTGGGGTACTGGTTCTAATGTGTGCCATAAGTGTGGGAAATATCATGGTGGAGAGTGCAGGCTGGGGTCAAATGCTTGTTACAAATGTGGTAAGGTGGGGCATTACACTCATGAATGCAACGCCGAGCCCACGTGTTACAAGTGCGGTAAGAAGGGTCATATGGCAAGATAATGTACCGAGGTCAGAGGAAGTGGAAAGAAGGATGTTGACCAGCCTAGGCCAAGGACCAGGGCTTACATGCTGACTCAGGAGCAAGCCAAGCAGATCCCAGATGTTGTGACAGGTACGTTTCTAGTAAACAGTATTTCCGCTTCTTTGTTGTTTGTCTCAGGTGCAAGTAGAAGTTTTGTTGCTACGATACTTAGTAAGTTAGCAAAAATGAAATGTTGTTGTGTGTCTGAAACCTTTATAGTAGAAACTGCTAGTGAGACCTTGGTTAGGATAATGAGAATGGTTAAGGACTGTAAGATAGAGTTAGAGGGACGTGAGTTCCCTGTTACCCTGTATGTTATGACCCTAAGAGGGTTCGATGTGGTTTTGGGAATGGATTGGCTATCTGAGTTAGAGGCACAGATAATGTGTAAGAGTAGGTTGATAAGGTTAAAGTCCTTGGATGGTGATATGGTAACGGTTAATGGTGATAAAGAAAGTTCAGGGCTTAATTTCATTTCGATGATAAAAGACGAAGGTTTGTTAAGGCGAGGGTGTGGTACCTACCTGACGTATGTTGTCAAAGCTATAGTCGAGACAAAAGAAGTGAAAGATGTTCCTGTTGTGCTCGACTACCCAGAAATGTTCCCTGAGGACCTTCTGGGGTTGCCACCGGAGCGAGAGGTAGAATTCCAGATAGACTTAATACCAGGAGCACAGCCCGTCGCGAAAGCACCTTACTGCCTGGCGCTATTTGAGAAGAAAGATTTGATGTCCCAACTACATAAACTCCTTGATAAAGGTTTTATAAGACCAAGTGTTTCCCCGTGGGGCGCACCTGTTTTTTTTGTTAAGAAGAAGGATGGAAGTATGAGAATGTGTATAGACTGTCGTGGGTTGAACAAGCTTACGGTGAAGATTAGATATCCGTTGCCACGGATTGATGATTTTTTTCATCAACTACAAGGTTTGAGTTGGTTCTCTCGAATAGACCTTATATCAGGCTATCATCAGCTGAAGGTGAAAGAGGCAGGCATCCCTAAGACGGCGTTTCAGATGCGGTATGGACACTATGAGTTCCCCGTGATGTCGTTCAGTCTGAAGAATGCTCCCGCGGCATTTATGGATATGATGAATAGGGTATGTCGGCGCCCGTCATCGTTTTTATTGATGATATATTGATTTATTCTAAGAGCGAGTCTGACCATGCTGAGCATCTAAGAGAGGTATTAGAGATTTTGAAGGAAGAGAAACTATGTGCTAAGTTTTCGAAGTGCGCATTCTGGTTACGTGAGGTGCAGTTTCTAGGTCACGTAATCAACCCTGAAGGGATTACTGTGGACCCTGCTAAGATTGAGGCAATAATGAATTGGAAGACTCCGCAGAACCCGACTGATATACGCAGCTTCTTAGGGTCAGTTGGCTATTATAGGAGATTCATTGAAGGCTTCTCCAAGATAGCCGCACCTTTGACCGGAATGACCCGGAAGTCTGTAGTATGCAATTGGGGTAAGTTTCAGGAGGAGGCTTTTGAAGAATTGAAGAAAAGACTCCCACAAGATCCAATCCTTGCTCTACCCGATGAAGACGAGGATTTGGTTGTTTGTATTGATGCCTCGCATCGTGGGTTAGGTTGTCTGTTAATGCAACGAGGAAAAGTGATAGCTTATGCGTCCAGAAAGTTGAAGGTTCATGAGAGTACTTACCCGATGCACGACTTAGAGCTAGCAGCAGTAGTGCATTCTCCCAAGATATGGAGACATTACCTATATGGTACTAAGTGTAATATTTACATCGATCATAAGAGTTTGAAGTAATTCTTCGAGCAGAAAGAGTTGAACATGAGAAAGAGGAGATGGTTGGAGTTGATCAAGGACTATGACTGTGATATCAAATACTATCCTAGTAAGGCTAATGTGGTGGCCAACGCACTAAGCCTTAAGAATGAAGAAGTCATTGCAACGGTGAAGTCTTATAAGTTGATCATTAACTCAGATCTCTTCGTAGAAATCATCAAGGTACAGTCAGAGGTTCTTATAGATGAAGGGCTAATGAAGAAAGTAAGAATCTTTGGACATCAAGACGAGCTGATGGACAACACACATGATGTGAAGACTAGGTTTGACCGTATGTGGATTCCACACCATGGAGATCTTAGAAGTCGAATCCTAGATGAAGCTCATAAGTCTAGATACTCGATCCATACGTGATCCCCTAAGATGTATCAAGACCAAAAGAGAGACTATTGGTGGCCGAGTGTGAAGAATGATGTAGTAGATTATGTTAGTAAGTGCTTAACTTGTTTGCAAGTCAAAGCTGAGCACTAGAAACCTTATGGGAAGATGCAGCCCTTGGAGATACCAGAATGGAAATGGGAACACATCACCATGGATTTCATTACTAAGCTACCACGTACAGCTAAACATCATGATACCATTTGGGTGATAGTGGACCGTTTATCTAAAAGTGCTCACTTTTTGCCTATACGAGAGGCTATCTCGTCAGAAATGTTAGCAAATGTGTTCATAAAAGAGGTTGTGACTAAACATGGAGCGTCGTTATCAATTGTGTCTGATAGAGATACTCGCTTTACTTCAAGATTTTGGAAGAAGTTCCATGAAGCTATGGGAACGAGGTTGAACATCAGTATGGTGTATCATCCTCAAACAGATGGGTAGTCTGAATGGACTATCCAAACCCTTGAGGATATGCTACGTGCTTGTGTTTTTGACTTTGGGGGAAGTTGGGATGATCATCTGCATCTTGCAGAATTCTCCTATAACAACAGCTACCATTCGAGTATTGGTATGCCACCGTTTGAGATGTTGTAGAACTCCTGTATGTTGGGGAGATATTGGTCAGAAAGAGATTGGAAGCCTAGAAGTTGTGCAAGAAACTTCGTCAAAGTTCGACCAGATCAAGGCAAGAATGAAAGCTGCTCAAAATCGCCAGAAGTCCTATGCTGATAAGCGGCGACGACCAATTAAATTTAACGTTGGTGACAATGTGATGCTCAAGGTATCTCCTTGGAAGGGAATTATTCATTTCATGAAGAAAGGAAAGTTAAGCCCAAGGTATATTGGACTGTTCAAGATAGTAGATCGTGTGGGTGAAGTGGCTTATAAGCTAGATTTACCCGAGGAGTTAGAAGGAATCCACTCTACCTTTCATGTTTCTCATTTGAGAAAATGTCTACCAGATGAAACGTCACATGTGTCATTAGTAGACATAGAGGTTGATGAACAGTTAAACTATATCGAACAGCTTGTCGAGATCGTTGACTGCAAGGAAAAATAACCCCATCATAAAGTTATCCCATTGCTGAAGGTAATATGGAAGCATCGTAAGGGATCGGACACTACTTGGGAAGTTTAAGAAGATATGCGCAAGTTTTACCCAAATTTGTTTAAGTAATAGTTAGGTTTCGGGGACGACGTGTAACATCCTACTTTCGATGATAATAATAAAAGAAATTTCGTTTATTTAATAATGTGTCGTTTTTCAGTTTAGATAAATAAACTATTTGGGGGGGGGGGGCTAGGACATTATAATATGGAATAAGGGATGGTGATGGGCCTTAGGTCCATGGTCTTAAGGGTATATAAACCCCTTAAACCACCCAAAAACCCTTATTCTTATCTCTAAGCCTCCATACACTCTCAAAAGCACACACAAACACCCTCCTTCATCACGGACCAAGATGCTTGTTGACGTTAGAGCATCATGACGAGCAAAACCTACATCAAGACTAGATCGTGTTTGTAACCGGTTCATTTAAAGGTACGTTTTATACGAAACACTTGTTCGGCTCGTTTAGTATCCCTAGATATATACGAACCAATCCGTTCATTTGTTATTCTCTCATTCGTCTCGATAAGAATCAGATCAAGCTATTCGTTATAGAGAATGGAATCATTTGTTAAAACGAATGGGATAGCGAATAATATAGCGAATGATGCTTAACCAGAAACCATTCGTCATAACGAATAAGTTAGAGAATAATACAGCCCGACCCCAGCCAGGGGCTCTGGCCCTTGGACCCTGATAGGGGCTGCCGCTCCTAGAACCCACTGCAAGGGGAGCTTCCCCCGGACCCCCATAGTTAGGGGTTACCATACTTAGTAGTATGATATAACTAAGAGTAGTTAATTGATACGTGTAATTGTTATACAGTAAGCCGCACCCAGTTAAAGAGAAGAGATACCATTAACTCGGAAAGGAACCGAGCTCAGGTGAGTTTCTAGCCCCACTTCCTTGTTATGTTTTCGGAGCTGTGTACATACTCGATGTGATTAGTTAATACACTAACCTTAAGTGGTAAGTGTATGCTATGTTAATGTTTATGAATGATGTATGTATGATATATGAATGTCAACAAATTATGTATGTATGATATATGAATGATGTAGAAAAGATTAAGAGTATGAATGAAAGTAAATAAATATAAAAGAAAAGGAAGGTATGTATAAATTGACGTTAAGAGGGTGGTAGACCCTAATAATATCTGTGAAGGATGGTGGCAGATGCTAATAATTTCTGTGAAGTAGGGTGGCAGACCCTAACAATATCTGTGAGGTTATAGGGCGAAAGGTTCTTTAAGGGTGACATACCTTAATAATATCTGTGAGGTTATTGTAACACCCCGTCTTTAAGCGGAATACGCCAGGGTGTAACGTACAGATCACTCATAGCTCGTAAAACTATTAAAGCGGTAATAATTATATCATTTCATTTCGTAACGTAACAAGTACACAATTATTCATAATTAAAAATAAAAGGAAACACTTCATCAAAACAATAAATAAGTTCTTTATTCAAATATCCTAAGGTGTACTAATAATCTTCATCCTTAGCATGCAATCGTATCAACCTATAGCACGTTGAAAATAATATATTTTTCAAAAATTAAGTTGGTGAGTTTTCATAACTTTTTGAGTATACATATATATGAAAGACACGATTCAACATTTGTAATGTAATAAATATTCAAGCGTAAAGTAAATGAAATCAATTAATGTCGTCCTCCCGTTCCTTTAGCCGAGGCCGTAGTAATAGGGGAAATGAGAACCACCTTACGAACAACCGAAGTCGTAACGTTAGACGGCGTAGGTACGTCCCATCGGACCCTCCCACTATGTGTATGTGTTTGCGTAACTTCCACCATAATAATAGTAAACACGTTGCAAGCAAGTTCACATATAATCATAAACAATATGCAAGAATAATATTAACATGTACGCTAATTGTGAATCGGTTTATAAACAAGCACATAACTAACGAGATAAAACTTGGGACATGCTACACCCCCAAAAATATTAAAATCGCTAAAATGGGGTTACGAAGAACTCACTTGGAATAGGGAATACGGTAACGAGGAGATGGTAACGATTAAAGCAATTAACGGTTCCGCGGGAAGTCCGACAATTTGTATTAGTTATTAAAGTATATACAAAAAATAAATATCTAAAACAATGTAAACGAACTAACATGGGAGCAAACATGAGTTTAATATATTTGGGATCGTTAAAGGATTCTCATAAAATTTGCGTATAATAAATTTTAAATATCTCAAAAGTTGATATTATTATTATTATTATTATTGTTATTGTTATAGAAAAAAATGTATCTATTTTCAATTGATTATGTGTATATATATATACACACATATATATTACAAAACGTTTAACGAGAATTTATTATTGAAATTTCAATAGTGTTTGGTTCGCTAAACAACTATACGTTTTTTAGGTGTTAATATAATTAAAGTTTTAATAATACATTTGATTAAACAAATAATAGTAAAAATGAAAGAAATAAAAGGAATACAAAAAAATACCCAAAAATCGGACCGGGGGGGGGGGGGTTCAAACCTGCGCCCCTGGCCGGGTCTTGATTATACACCAAGCACACTGACCAACTGGGCTATTGGATAATACGTGAAGACTTTGAAAAGGAAAATATAAAACCATAACATCAGATTAATCCCTAAACCATAAGAACCCTAATTTGATTAACTCGTTTAATTCGTTACAGTTGATAAAAATTTGATTTAGGGCTTTTGATAAGCACGCAAATCTGATCCAAAAGCATGTAACAATTACCTTAATTGGTTACGGATTGTACGACGCCGCCGATTTAGGGTTGCGACCAGAAAACGGACTCAAACGAGATTAATAGCTGTTAATTGGCTGCAATAGTCTTAGGGTTTTGTTTCGTGATAGTGAGGTGATGGTGTGGAGCATTTTAATTGAGTTTTGGACTCGTAGTTATAGGCTAACAATATCAAAATCAGCCGCGACCTTAGTTAACAAAAATTGAGTCAATTTTATGTGAAATAGCTGTCAATTGCGCGTTAAACTATTATAGGAAGGAGCGTGGATGTTAAGAATCATCCTAATTAATCCAAAACCCATGATTTATGGGTCAAACGAAATCAAAAACTGGAGAGGGGGGGGGGGCTGTTGGCGACGGGGAGAAGAGAAAGAAGAGGGGAAAAATATATTTTTTGTTATTTGCAACATGGTCCCTCGAAATTGGTTTGGTGATCAATTGTGTCGAGTAGTATATTGTAAGGGTTATAAGTGCACAAAATAGATACTTTAAACAATTATAAATATTTTAATACGAGTCACGTGCAAATAAAGATAAAACCGAATAACATAATTAATAACTCAACATTTCATTAAATGCGACGATCTGATTACAAACACGTAATAAAACGAGTATAAATACTAAATCGAATTTGACGAATGTAACAACATTCCCAACTTTTAAGAAATTTCGTCCCGAAATTAGGAATTAACATCTGTAGCAAAAATATGCGGATACTTAGACTTCATTTGGTCTTCACGTTCCCAAGAGATTTCCGCACCGCGCTTAGATTCTCAACGAACCTTGACCAAAGGGATTCAGCTACGCTTGGTTTCCTTATCCATTCGGTCCACTATTTCCACCAGTCGCTCAACAAAGTGAATTGCCTTATCGATACGTACCACATTGAGACGGATATGAAGGTTCTCGTCATGTCACACCCTCATATTAGGCTTAGGAGTGCGACCAACAGTTGGTACCATAATTGCAAATAAATCAGAGTTGCGGGTTAATGCGGAAGACTTTATAAAACATAAGGATTAAAGTTATAAATATTTACATTACAAAAGATGAGACGAACGTCTCATATAAGTTTACTTGTTTATAGTTTTACAAAACCACCATTAATTAATAATTAAGTTTAACAAAACATTCGAGCCATCGGATTCTTTAAGCACTTCGTTCTTCAAGCCTTAATCCTGATTACCTGCAAAATGTTAGAAAATACGTCAGCAACGAATGCCGGTGAATATGCTGACGCTAAAATATTTTCTTTTACTTTATTACCCCTCGAGGGATACGCAAGCCTCGGCCCATCTTGGCTTAGGAATAATAAAGTTATAATACAATTTACAAACTCAAGACTCTATCAAGTACCCCAGCAAACACCGCAGCGTTCGACTTAGTTAAGTACCATTCGCATACACAAGGTCGTGCTCCACGCAGGAAAGCATACTACAACAAGGTGTGGTGCGATGCGCACACCGCGTACTACCACATATGTAAAGATCCAGATAAACGTACACGATAACCTGAGGGATAGGCTTTTACTCTTGTTTATAAATGTTTTAGAGACACGTAGTCTCATGTAAACCCTTTTCACATAACATGTTGGACTCGTATGTAAACAAGTTTAAAAGTTTAGGGCGTATTCACCTTTTCAATTTGGATCGGCTTCAAACACCGTCTGAGGGTCTTTCCCGTTGCTATCTCGCACCTATAGTACAAGTATAACCTTTTGTTAGTCGGATATCCAATCTGGCTTAAGACCTTTAGTCTTGTTTTATAATCGTTACCTCGATTTTACTTTAAAACCTTTAGTTATAAAGTAATTTATTTTCTCTTTAAACCTTTAGTTTAAAATATATTTCTTTTTATAAGATAACTTATAGTATATCTCATTTTCTTTAAACCCATACGTTTCTTCTTTAAGAAACATATATCTTTCTTTTCTATATTATTTAAGAATAGTTATTATTGCTTAAATAATAATTTATAACAAAGAATTACTATTACCAACATTCATGTATATATATATGTATCTTATTCATAATTTCTTTCTTTTCTTTTCTTTGTTATATTTTCTTATGTTTATCGAGGTATCGAGTATTTCCTCGACTTTGGGGTTTAAGCATTTTCAATATTTTATTATTATCTTATTTGGCCATTATGCCTACCTTTCCTTGGCTTTACAAACCCTACACTTGAGCAGCACTTTGACGCTTGTTTTCTTTTATTTTCTTGATCGACTCTTTCTCTTGACACACTCTACGATGTATACAAATACTCCTCCTTTAACGTTGGCACGTCTTATGAGGTAGATTGTCGAGAAATCGGTAAAGTAACACCTTCTTTGTGGGAACGTCGGTGGCATGAACTACAAGGTTATGGACACAGAAATTGAGGTTCGGTGTGGTACATTTTACGAGGGATTTCTAGTGAGAGAGTGGGTATTATAGAGAGAGAAAAGAGACCTGATTTGTGTGATGCGAGGGAGAGGCCGATGGCCACAATTTATAGGCAAATCTGGTGCCCCATCGCAATACGCGATGGTCACCAGATAATCCCAACGCGTATCGCGATGTAGGGTTGGCCAATCACCATATAGGTCTGCCACATGACGCCACGTGGCAGACGCGGTGCCACGTGGTGACACGTGGTGTAACCTTGTGCCACTGGATGACACGTGGCACACGTGTCACAACTTGTCAGGCTACGTCATCGCGATACGCGATGACGTTGGTTTTCGTTGATCGCGTATCGCCATTGACTGCTTCTAGAACCTTTTGACCAAGCCCTTTGCGATACGCGATGTGCTTGTCTTTTGTCCCGTAGCGTATCGCTAAGGGATAGAGAAACAAAATTTTCATTTTAAACCCTTAGGTTTGGAATTTTGGCATTTTTGGTTTGATAATTTCTTGATGTTACATCCTCCCCACCTTGAAATAAATCTCGTCCTCGAGATTGCTTCGTTAGAATAAATGGGGGTATTTCTTCTTCATTTCGAATTTGAGTTCCCATGTATACTCGAGCCCTCTTCGTGAGTCCCATTTAATTTTCACAATTTTCAACGTTCGTCTATTTAATTTCTTTGTTTTCGAATCATCTATTTGAATTGGTTTTTCGATGAATTTTAAATTCTCGTTTATTTCTACATCTTTTAATGGCATCGATAGAGATTCATTTGAGATATGGAATACATCGTGTATCCCTTGCATTTCCTCGGGTAGTCGCAAACGGTATGCAACAGTACAAATTCGTTCAAGTACCTCGAAGGGTCCAACAAATCGAGGACTTAGCTTTCCTTTCTTGCCGAAGCGAACTACGCCTTTCCATGGAGAGACTTTCAAAGGAACTTTATTACCAACATTGAACTCTAACGACTTACGACGGACATCGGCGTAACTCTTTTGGCGATCATGTTTTGTCTTAAGTCATTCGCGGATTTGTAAAACGTTGTCGGTGGTTTCTTGGACAATCTCAGGTCCAGATAATTGATTGTCTCCAGTTTCAGACCAGCACACGGGCGTCCTACATTTTCAACCATATAACGCCTCAAATGGTGCGGCTTGAATACTTGTATGATAGCTATTGTTATATGAGAATTCCATTAGGGGTAAGTGGTTATCCCAACTTCCACCTAGGTCCATCACACAAGCGCGAAGCATATCTTCCAACGTTTGGATTGTCCTTTCGCTTTTCCCATCAGTTTGTGGATGATAGGAGGTGCTAAGGTTTAGCTTGGTACCGAGTGCTTGTTGGAAGCTTTTCCAGAAGTGAGACGTGAAACGACTGTCTCGATCAGAAATTATAGATAGCGGTACTCCATGTAAAGCAATGATGTTGTTCACATAGATTCACGCTAGTCTATCCATTAAGTACGGCTCATTGATAGGTATGAAGTGTGCATACATTGTTAATCGATCCACGATAACCCATATAGCATATGTTGTCGAGTCATTTTTGGGAGTTTGGTGATGAAATCCATGGTTATTAACTCCCACTTCCAAACGAGAAGTTCGGGTTACTGAAGCGATCCCTAAGGGTTTTGGTGTTCAGCCTTGACTTTCAAACAATTTAAACCTTTCGCAACATGCGAAGCGATGTCCTTTTTCATCCCATTCCACCAGTTGTTTGGTTTGAGATTTTGGTACATTTTGTCACTACCGGGGTGCATCATATACTTGGACTTATGAGCTTCGTTCAATATTTTCTCACGCAAGTCCCCAACGATTGGTACCCAAATACGGTTTCCCATTCTAAGGATACCATCGTCACCTTTGACTAGCGAGTCAATGGTGCCGTTACGTTTTTCGTCGGAGATCTTGTTTTCATCGATCGCTTAAGTTTGAGCGGATTTGATTTGTTCGATAAGGTCAATTTGATTTGTATGATTTCACAGTCGTAATCATTTAATGTTTCCATCCAGCGCCTTTGACGCATGTTTAATTCTTTCTGCTCGAATATGTGTTTCAAACTTTTATGATCGGCGTACACGACAAATTTGACTCCATAAAGATAGTGCCTCCATATCTTTAACGCAAAGATTATGGCGCCTAACTCTAGATCGTGAGTTGTGTAGCTCTTTTCGTGCACTTTGAGCTGACGAGAAGAATAAGCGATTACTTTCTTGCGTTGCATTAGTACACATCCCAAACTGGAATGAGATGCGTCACTAAAGACAACAAAATCCTCAGTATCTTCTGGCAAGGCCAGTATAGGTGCTTGCGTGAGTTTTTGTTTAAGTATATCGAATGCTTCTTGTTGTTTAGTTCCCCATTCATAGTTGATATTTTTCGGGTTAAAGAGGTTAGAAGAACGGCTATGCGAGAAAATTTTCAATGAATCTTCGGTAATAGCCGGCCAAACCTAAGATACTTCGGATCTCGGTTGGCGACTTTGGAATCTCCCACTTAGAGATAGCTTCAATGTTAGCGGGATCGACTAGAATACCGTTCACGTTGATGATGTGACCAAGAAATTGTACTTCAGGAAGCCAAAATTCACATTTCGAGAACTTAGCGTACAACTTCTCGGTCCTAAGTATTTCAAGTAAGGTTCGGAGGTGTATTTCATGATCTACCTTTGACTTAGAATAAATAAGTATGTCTTCGATGGATAAGATAACAAATTTATCCAAGTAAGGCTTGCAAATCCGATTCATCATATCCATGCACGCGGCTAGAGCATTAGTAAGTCTAAATGGCATGACCGTGAACTCATAATGTTCATACCTTGTTCGGAATGCGGTTTTCAGAATATCTTCGGATTAACTTTGAGTTGGTGATAACCGGAACGAAGATCGATTTTGGAAAAGAAGCTTGCGCCTTGGAGTTGGTCAAAGAGATCATCGATTCGAGGGAGTGGATAACAGTTCTTGATTGTGACTTTGTTGAGAGCTCGGTAGTCGATACACATGCGCATTGATCCATCTTTCTTCTTGACGAAAAGGATTGGCGCTCCCCATGGTGAGGAACTTGGTCGTATAAAACCTTTTTCGAGAAGTTCGTCGAGTTGTTTCTTTAGTTCCTTCATCTCGGTTGGCGCTAAACGATACAGTGCTTTTACGATTGGAGCAGTACCAGGAATAAGATCGATCCTAAACTCTACTTCACGATCAGGAGAAATTCCAGGTAGTTCGTCGGGAAAGACATCAACAAATTCGGAAACAATAGGAACGTCTTTGATTTATTTAGGTTTAGATTCTTCGATGACGTAGGCCATGAATGCTAAGCATCCTTGATTTAAAAATTTGTTAGCCCTTATCATGGAGATTAGACTAATTTGACCAGCGTCTTTATACCCTTCAATTCGAATGGTTCGTTTATCAGGGGCTCGAAGTTCAACGGTCTTGCTATTGCAAAGAATACGAGCATGGTTGTCGGATAACCAATCCATAATCAGTACAATATCAAATCAGCAAGAGTCATAGGCAACAATTGAATAGGCAAAACATAACCCGCTAATCAAATTTTTCCGTTTTCTAGAGCTTCAGAGATTTTAACAATTTCACCACTAGCGGCTTCGATGCTTAGAGTTTTATTAAGTTTGATTAAATGTTCGTTTAATAGACTACAAAATTTATAATATATAAAACTTAAATTGACACCCGAATCAAACAAGACTCTAGCATATGTATTGTTAACTAGGAACGTACCGGTGATAGTTTCCAGTGTGTCGTCCGCCTTCTTAGTGTCAAGAACGAAGCTTCTTGCATTGCCCTTCTTGGGCTCATTCTTTTGACCACTTCCACCCGCACCAACAGTCGCGGGTTTTTTTAGGGCATTCAAAGGTAAGATGCCCCAACTCCTTGAAATTGTAGCAAGTAATCTTCTTCCAACAATCAGCCGTAGCGTGTCCGGGTCTATGACATGATTCATAGACTTTGGTTGTGGAAGACGGAGCGTAGTTGCATCGACCTTTGTGATATCTTTTACATGTTTTTCATGGCATAACATTTGAGTTGAATCTAGTTTGTTGATTTACGCCCTTGCCCTTGAATCAATTGCTTCCTTCCATTCTTCCTGAGTCGTGTGTTGTTACAACTTTCTTGTCCTCTTTCTTGTTGCGGATCATTCTGCCCATCAAATATCCAGCCAATTCCATCGCGGAGTCGGCGGTTTGTGGCAAGTGAGACCTCACCATATCGCGAATTTCTCGCGGCAATCCCCATATATAACGTGTTACTTTTCTGGATTCAGGGGTAACCAGCTGGGGGACTAGGCGACAGTACTCATGAAATTTGGTATTATACTCGCGAAGATTAGTTCCAACAACTTTATGGTTGAAAAATTTCGTTTGGATTTGGTCGGTCTCGTGCATCGGACAAAACTTCGTCAGCAGCATCCCTTTAAATTCTTCCCAAGACAGATCGTACAGTACTTGTCGTCCTTTGCTCATTATCATCGTGTTCCACCATTCCAGTGCTTTGCCTCTAAACATCTGAGCAGAATATTGAATCTTTTCCTGATCGGAGCACTTGCTTATAATTACAATTGACTCCATTTCCTCAAGCCATCTAACGATTGCAATGGCGCCTTTTTCGCCATAGAATTATTTGGGTCTGAAATACTTAAAATCCTTGAATAAACAACCACTAATCTTAAGTTTCTTAAATTCATGTCTAACACCTCCATCTACATTGGATTCGTGAACACTTTCTTCTAGATGAGATGGTCTAGGATGAAGTTTAGAGACAGATTTTCGAGAGGGTTCAATAGATTGTGATTTTCTAGATTTCCTAGATTGAGATCTAGCTTCGGATTCAGCCCTAACAGCATCTTTGATCATTTGTTGTATTTGATTCATATATTCATCAGGAATTGGTTCTTCTTGTTCTTTCTCGAGGTTTTTCCCCCTTTTTTCTTTTGTCGGCTTCATTTCGGGAAGCCTCAAGGTTGTTGCTTTGTTGAGACATTTTTTATATTTTCTTTTTCAACTTTTTATCTGAAATTTAGCAAATTTCTTTTCTTAAAATACAACTTTTTATTTATATCTTATACACATAAATATTATATATATATCATAAAATGATATATATATATATATATATATATATTATTTTTACAGCATACTTATATATATATATATATATATATCATTTATTCGATATATATACCTATCCTTATTTATTACAACGTTTGTTACACATAACACACAAGCTATCTTATCACATCAACTTTTCTTGAAACACCTTTTCTTCACCATACTTTCTTATCACTTCAGTCTCTCATAGATTTCTTCACAACCTTAGTCAACTTGTTGCATTTCCGAAGAAGCTTGTCTCCTATCTTCTTCTTTTTCTTTTCATCCATAGCAATTTTCTTTCTAAGATCATCCGTCTCATGCAAGGCTCGGTCCAGATGCTCCTCTTGTGATTGCGGAATCTCATTGGGGTATCCGTACCTTCGAGGTGGGTCATGATAACCCATCATCACTACATAATAATGGTTTCTTGGGTCTGGATACGGAGATCTGGTTACAACAGAGGGATAGTTGAAGAATGCCTCGGCAGCTTCGTTTTGCTCACGTATTTCGTTGGCTTGTTCTTCAATTGATGGAATTGTACCATGATATGGTGGAAAGTTTGATGACGTCTTTCCTTTGAGTTCTTGGAGGAATTGCATGTAGGGATCAACGGATCCATAATTTGGGTTCTGGTGGGAGAACGGTTCCTCCATCGATGCTCTATCTTCGTTGGGATTATCGGGGTATTCTTCCTCAGGTTCTTCGTCAGATTCTTCTTCTGGTTCTTCTAAATCCGGATCTTCCTCCTCTGGCTCTTCCTCTTCCTCGGGATTTGATTCCTCCATGGGTGATATGTGGAGGCTTTCATATGGCATCGTCACCCTCATTTTGGGCTTGTGGGATGGTCCTTCATTGTTGGGACATGTATCAACATAATCCAACAGTAGAGGTTCCAGTGTGCCATATTCTTTGATCGGAGTGGCATTACATCCAGTCAGATGAATCAGACTTGGGTTCCTCCTTTACTTGCTTGTTGGCGAGGAAAAAGTATGACGGATGGGGATTTGGCGGCACATAAGTTGGAACTTCTAAAAGATAGTACGGTGGAATCTCTAATGGTTGATATTTCGGTATCTCCGATGGATGGTATGTCGGTATTTCGGATGGGTGGTATGTTGGTATATTGGCTGTGTATTACATCGGTATATTCGAGGGATGGTAGCTTGAGTGTCGTGGCGAATCTCTTATTTGCATAGGTGGACTATCAGGTAGATTTATTGGACATTGCTCGGTGCCGGGGAAATGAAATGGTTTGGTTCGGTCATGCTCCACATCTTTATTGAAAAATGCTTCATAGTAGTCTTCACTCATGTTGTCCTTTGGGAATGGTTCGGGTATTCTGGCTTGTTTTACTTTTCGCACATAACTCTTCATCATCTTGTTGAAAGACATCTTTTGGGTGGTTTAGAATGAGGAGAGGGAAAGAAAGGGTTACCAACCAATCTTATCCCTATTCAAATAAACAAGTAATGAAAATGTGTATCGATTACCAACAAATAATCGATACACATTCGAAAGGAACCATCCTTCTTTTTAACGAAAAGAACAGGTGCGCACCAAGGTGACAAACTTGGGCGGATGAAGCCTTTGCTAGAGAGTTCTTGGAGTTGACTCGCTAGCTCTTGCATTTCCGAAGGTGCGAGAGGAGCTTTGGCGACGGGGTTCGCACCATGCACAAGATCAATACGAAACTCCACTTCACGAGTAGGAGTTAAAGCAGAAACATCTCAGGAAAAACTTTGGGAAAATCACGAACTACCGGAATGTCTTTTATTGTCTTTTTTTCTTGTTTTTTTTCCAAGACGTTGGCAAGAAAAGCCACATAATTTTTACGTAATTATTTTTGGGATTGAGTACACAACATAAGCTTAAGCCCCTTGGAAGGCTTTTCGCCGAATATACGCAAAATCTGATCGTCGTCTAGTGGAATTCAAATATACTTCTCAAAGCACACGACTTCGGCATGATGTTGAGCTAACCAATCCATGCCTACTATGATATCAAAACTTCCAAGTTGCATAGGAATGGGGTCGATAGAAAAATCATAGTCGTTGAAATTTAGAGTACAACCACGAATCACCGAGTCAATCAAGATAGTTTTACCATTCGCGACTTCAACCGTAAAGGACCTTCCGATTTTAGAATGAGACGACGAAAGCATAGGCTCAAAATCAAAAGACACAAAACTCATATCGGCACCGGTATCGAATAAAATGGATGCATAAACGTTATTAACCAAGAACGTACCATTCACCACATCATTGTTATGCTGAGCTTGATTTGCATTGATCACGAATGCCCTCCCGCGAGCATTGGGGACGACGGGTGTAGCTTGAGAAGTCGAGGCTTGATTGGCTTGAACCGGTTGAACAGCTTGGTTGGCCATAAGTTGCGGAACTGGTTGAAAGGCCTGAACTTGATAGGCTTGAGCAGGGTACATGGGCGGAGCGGCCATTTGGACTTGATATGAGAGTCGGGACACACGTTGCGGAAATGACTAGGATCTACACAATTGAAACACGCTTGAGGGGTGGGGTAAGCTTGAGCAATGGGTTGAGCTTGAGTTAAAACACGGTTTTGGTTGAAAGTGTGGGGAGTGCGGGGTGGTTTGGTGAGGGTTGGATGGGTACGCATGAATTCGAAACATGTGCCTAGCAGGTGTCCGTAACGGCGACAATGGGTGCATTGTCGGCAAGGGATGCCGAGTTGGTGGTGTCGTTGGAAAATTTGGCAAAACGGGTGTGTTCCGTTGTAAGGTTTCTTTGGGGGTGGAGCTTGAAGGTTTTGGATTTGGATTTGTTGGTATTGAGGTTGAGGTGGGTTTTGTTGGGTTAAGGCATAGTTTTGCTTTCGTTTCTTGGAGTGGTTGTTGTTCCTGCGGTTTGGTTTGGGTGTGGCTTCGGCTGCGACCTCTTTGGAAGATTCGGCCTCAGTTTTCTCAGCACTCTTCTTGCTGCCTTTGAGGGTTCCTGCCTTAACGTGATTGTCAGACAAGGATGCAGCAAGGACAACAGCCTCACGAAGATTTTTGGGGGCACTACTTTGGACTGAGTCTTGGATTTGCCTTGACAAACCCCGAACATACTTGATAATCCCACGAGAAAGAGGGGTGACAAGATGTGGCACCAAGACGCTAAGCTCGTTGAAGCGAGCGGTGTAAGTAGCGTTATCACCACCCTCTTGCTTAAGATTCCAAAATTACACCTCAAGGTTCATGTGTTCATTGGGTGGACAGAACTCTTCGGTCATGATTTCCTTAAGTTCCTCCCATGGCAAGGCCATGGCTACATCAGCACCACGAGTAGATTTTTCTTGCACCCATCAATAGATAAGGCTCTTTTCCTGAAGACACTTGAAGAAAAACATGTCTTCTTGTCCTCGGGACATTCGATATGGAGGAAAGTACTCTCCATACTTTGGTACCATTCCAGTAGGGCAGTGGCACCTTCAGAGCCATCAAACTTAAGAGGATTCGTATCGGTGAAGGTCTTATAATGACAGGAGTTGGAGTTCGAACCCGAAGTGGCTGAGTTCGAATTAGAAGCAATGGTTTGGTGCATTTGAGCCACCATATTCGGGAGCACAGCAACTAGTTGCTTAGTGATATGGGCTGTCATCTTGCGGCTAGAGTTTCTTGCAGGACGACGAGGGAAACAAGCAGACATGCTGAAAAGAGAGAGTACTACGCGCGTGAGTTATCGAGTGAAGATTTTGAGAAGTGGAATACTCAAACCTTTTGAATAAATAAAAAAATATTGATAATACTAAAATCACATGAAAATTGTATAGAAATTAGGATATCATTTACCACCATGACTTGTATGCAATTTAAGAGCAGGAGTGCAACCATTCTCTATTCACAAAGGAAAATGGCCACGTTTGACAACTTAAAGTTATGGTTCGTATGGCGTTTGCATGGTATGATTTGGCATAACAAGTTCCAGCACCCTTTTCGAACCCTACAGGTAAGCAACCGGGTCCCGCGTCTGATGGGATTTATGCGCATTGCTTATCCTTAGGTTTAAAAACCTTGGTGTCAAGGGTTCGAATAACAAGTGTGTCACTCTTCCAGTTACGACATACCCATCACGTAGAACCATATTTAAGAGAATTGAAAATCGTTTTTTTAATAAATAGATAAAAATAAAATAAATTGTTTAGGCATAAGCCTTGGAGTTTGTGTGTGAATATGTGTACATGTCACACTATAAAACGTAATAAATTTGAGCGTATGAATGAACTTTTAATAAAAGTGCGGGCATATAACACATAGGGTATACATGCAATTCGGGGCCCTAAAATAAACTATAACTATACTAGGCCGATATGTCTAACAACCTATCTTATAGTTACGGCTCTGATACCAATCTGTAACACCCCGGCTTTAAGCAGAATACGCCCGGGTACAGATCACTCATAGCTCGTAACACTATTAAAGCGGCAATAATTATATCATTTCATTTCGTAACGTAACAAGTACACAATTATTCATAATTAAAAATAAAAGGAAACACTTCACTAAAACAATAAATAAGTTCTTTATTCAAATATCCTAGGGTGTACTAATGATCTTCATCCTTAGCATGCCATCGATTCAACCTGTAGCACGTCGAAAATAATATATTTGTCAACAATTAAGTTGGTGAGTTTTCATAAGTTTTTGAGCATACATATATATGAAAGGCACGATTCAACATTCGTAATGTAATAAATATTCAAGCGTAAAGTAAATGAAATCAATTAATGTCATCCTCCCGTTCCTTTAGCCGAGGCCGTAGTAATAGGGGAAATGAGAACCACCTTACGAACAACCGAAGTCGTAATGTTAGATGGCGTAGGTACGTCACGTCGGACCCTCCCACTATGTGTATGCGTTTGAGTAACTTCCACCACACGAATAGTAAACACGTTGCAAGCAAGTTTACGTATAATCATAAACAATATGCAAGAATAATATTAGCATGTACGCTAATTGTGAATCGGTTTATAAATAAGCAAATAACTAACGAGATAAAACTTGGGACATGCTACACCCCAAAAATATTAAAAGCGTTAAAATGGGGTTATGAAGAACTCACTTGGAATAGGGAATACGGTAACGAGGAGATGTTAACGATTAAAGCAACTAGATGGTTACGCGAGAAGTCCCGACAATTTGTCCTAGTTATTAAAGTATATACAAAAAATAAATATCTAAAACAATGTAAACGAACTAACACGGGAGCAAACATGGGTTTAATATATTTGGGATCGTTAAAGGATTCTCATAATATTTGCGTATAATAAATTTTAAATATCTCAAAAGTCGATATTATTATTATTATTATTATTATTATTATTGTTATTGTTATAGAAAAAAATGTATATCTTTTTAATTGATTATGTATATATATACACTCGAAAACGTTTAACGAGAATTTATTATTGAAAGTTCATAGTGTTTGGTTCGGTAAACAAGTGTACATTTATTAGGTGTTAATATAATTAAAGTTTTAATAATACATTTGATTAAACAAATAATAATAAAAATGAAAGAAATAAAAGGAGTACAAAAAAATACCCAAAAACCGGACAAGGGGGTTCGAACCTGCGCCCCTGGCCGGATCTTAATTATACACCAAGCACACTGGCCAACTGGGCCAGTGGATAATACGTGAAGACTTTGAAAAGGAAAATATAAAACCATAACATCAGATTAATCCCTAAACCATAAGAACCTTAATTTGATTAACTCATTTAATTCGTTACAGTTGATAAAAATTTGATATAGGGCTTTTGATAAGCACGCAAATCCAATCCAAAAGCATGTAACAATTACCTTAATTGGTTCATTGGTTACGGATTGTACGAGGACGTCGAGTTAGGGTTGCGACCAGAAAACGAACTCAAACGATATTAATAATTGTTAATTGGCAGCAATAGTCTTAGGGTTTTGTTTCGTGATAGTGAGGTGATGGTGTGGAGCATTTTAATTGAGTTTTGGACTCGTAGTTAGTTATAGGCTAACAATATCAAAATCAGCTGCGACCTTAGTTAACGAAAATTGATTCAATTTGATATGAAATAGCTGTCAATTGCGCGTTAAACTATTATAGGAAGGAGCGTGTATGTTAAGAATCATCCTAATTAATCCAAAACCCGTGATTTATGGGTCAAACAAAATCAAAACATGGAAAGGGGGGGCTGTTGGCGACGGGGAGAAGAGAAAGAAGAGGGAAAAAAAATATTTTTTTTGTTATTTGCAACATGGTCCCTCAAAATTGGTTTGGTGATCAATTGTGTCGAGTAGTATATTGTAAGGGTTATTAGTGCACATAATAGATACTTTAAACAATTATAAATATTTTAATACGTGTCACGCGCAAATAGAGATAAAACCGAATAACATAATTAATAACTCAGCGTTTCATTAAATGCGACGATCCGATTACAAACGAGTAAAAAAACGAGTACAAATACTAAATCGAATTTGACGAATGTCACAGTTATAGGGCGAAAGGCTCTTTAAAACTTATAAGTATGTATGTAAAGAAAGATAAAATATGAAAGTATAAAAGAAAGAAAGTATATACTTATGTATGTACGAAAGAAGGATAAGCAAGTTAAGTAAGTAATATGTATCTACGGATACATATGAGTAAGTATGTGAATGTATTGTATGTTACCTGATTTAACTAGAACTCACTCAGCGTAGCTAACTTTTAGTATGCACGCAGGTTAATAGACTGAAGCAGTTAGTTTGAGGGAGACACATGGCAGGATATGAAGAAGCTAGCATATGCAGAAAGATTTGTCATAATGATAAATAAGATGTTTTATATTATGTTTTTAAAAGACAAGTTTGAATGTTTGTAAAGAATGATTGAAGTTTTATTTATTCTGCGAAAGTTTTACTTAAATATGATATTTAGAACTGTGTTTATGAGTAAATCTAACGCCAAAGTAGGGCACCGGGACCAGGGCCTTACAACGTGCTTATATGCTTACCTTACGTGTTCTAGTTAATTGTTTACTGTTTTCTTAGTTAATAATTATTTGATTATTATATTATTGTCATGCGCGCACACTACTATGAGGCTATGCCTCAAAATTCAAATTTTAGTAAATTTAAAATCAAATTAGATTGTTTTTATTTTGGGAAATTCCTTTAGAATTCCCTCCTGTTGTTTTTTCTCTCTCACCTTAGCGCTAGGTTATGTGGCATGTCCTTGTAGTAACTGGAAGGGGGAGAGAACTGTGAGTCGGGCCTTGGCAAAATGGTTCCGAGAACCCAAGGTAAGACGCTATGTCGGTCCCTTCGATTTCAGCTAAATCTTAATTAATCATGTCATAACTCACACAGATTAACGTGTTGACAAGAGAGTTAATGACGGGTTGCTGTATTTAGAATGATATCCGTTTGTTAAAGGCGGAATCAATAACAAACATACGGTTGCAATGAGTATTCAAAGATCAAAGGCACACACAGGGTTCACTCAAAAGATTTCCATTTATATAACATTAATCATACAAAAGGAGTAATCGATTTAGGGTTTATAAGGAATCCTCGGACAGCTGTTACACACACAAAATATTCTTAATTAATGTGTCGTGTGTTATCCGTATTGTGTGTGTCTCCTTTTTTCCGTCTTCTGGCGGCGTGCCCTAAACATTCTATTTATAGGCCTGCCAACCTAGGACAGCTGTCATTCCTTCTAGAAACCCTATCCGATAGTACATATTCAAATTACATATTCAAAAATAAAACTAAGTGTAAAACAAGTCTTCCGGGTAGGCTTTTCATTAAACTTCAGTCTCCGAGTACGCAGTGTACTCTGCCTTCCTTCAGACTTGGTAAACATAGAAGTGTACTCGGGATCAGTTTCCGGGTAGACTTTACTTAAAGAATATTTTACCAAGTAAAATATTCACCGAGTAGACTTCAATCTTCTTGGACTTATCAAACTTTGCTCGACAAATCCTTACGAGCAACCTTGTTCTTTTATGGTCCTGTTCGGCTCACTGTCAGTTGAACAACTTATTGATAAGGCGTACTCGAGAGTACATACCTTACTTGAGCAGAACCTTACTCGATATAACTTAGAGATATTCTATTAACTCATCAAGTATACTCGGACCATAATTATTAAAGAATACCTTGCCCGGTCTTCCAATCACTTGGCTTCATGGACTTGGTTGACCAAACCTTACTCGGAAGAGTAAAATACGTTTTCTTGGAGAACAACCCTGCTTGCCAAAGTGAACCTTACTCGGATATGCTAAATTAATGATCCTTACTCGGAAATCACTAAGAAGCATACTTTGCTCGGATATCCACTTAAGAAGACTCTTTGAAGTAAACCTTGCTCGGGAGGCAAAATTTCGTACTCGGCTAAGTAAAAGCTTACTCGAAGGTCCAAGGTGTGCTCGGATTCAATACTTAGCAGTTTCTGAGGAGGTTGAGAAGATTCCAATCTTCCATATTCTTTGTTTAGGTCAAATCTCCTCATTTGGGTCAAATTCTTGACCCAACAATCTCCCCCTAGATTGGAACACCTCAGCTGACCCAAAACACTCTATGGTTACTTACACTTAGCAAAATACACATCAAATTTCATAATCAAATTACATAAGTAAAAATTACATAAGCAAAAGCTGAACATTCTTCAATTTAGCCAAAGATGCTTGTTTAGGCATGGAAAGTCCAATTTTTGTTGCTCTCTCAAGAATCCCAGCAACTCTGTTTGCATACCACTTGTAGGCCTTTGCCTTTCCTTGGAATCAGAGAGATGCAGTGCTGCAAGCACATTCAATTGCCATAGATTGAATTTTCTGAAGTCAATCTTAGAGAAGATCTTCACAATTTCTCCATTTTCCATCATAACATTCAGATGTTCAGTCCTGGAATCACATAATATTCCACTTGGCATAACATTGTGGTTGACAGAAGGATTTTTGCCTTTTGCAACAACCTTGTCAGGGGTTTTATCCATCTTCTTGGACATTCCATTGTTCTTACCAACCAGAGACTGAGCGGCTCCCTTCTTCAAGTTCAGCTGTTGTCCTTTCATTTTCTTGAAGTTGCTCAAAATCTTTTTTCTTGTCATTAATTTTACATATTCAAAAGGAATTCCATTCTTAATCAAAAATTTTGGTTTACCACCATATTTGCTTAAGAATTTTTGAATTTCCACTTCTTGTTCCAAATCATCTTTCAATTTCAAACCTTTTAGTTCATTGTCTTGAGTATTCTTTTCTTTGCGTAAAGCCTTTGAAATCATGTCAATGACAGTGTCTAGTTTCTCTTTCACTTCTGTCTCGGGTTCTTCTTGTTTAATCAACTTGAGTAGAGATACTAGCACACCATTTGAAATTTCTTTATCATTTAAGCAGTTGTCAATTACTTCGTGGGACTTCTCTTTGTTTATTTATCACTTCATCTCTTAGCCTTTTCTTATCTTCAAACATTTTCAACAAATTTTCTTGTTCTTCAAAGTCTTTGTCAGACACCATTTGACTCAGAAATTCTCTATCATGAATTTCTGTCATTCTTTGCTCATAGACTCTTTTGGTTTCTAATTCAGATTCGTTCAGTTTAGAGTCCATTGTATTCATTTCAAAGTCCATTTTCTTAATTTCAACATCCTCTTGTGCAATTTCTTTTCCTTTTAATTTCCTTCTTTCCTCATGATCCTTCCTTTCATTTTCTGGAACATCGTCAGCTTCATCATCTGAGCTGTCCTTTTCATAAATTGAGAGAAGCTTCAGCGAATTCTCCCCCTGATTCAGTGCTTTCATCTCCCCCTGTTTTGGGGCAGCTGAGATCTTCTCAACTTCAGACATTAGGGTTTGAACTCGTTGCAATGCATTATTCAGTTCTTCAGAAAGATGATGTTTGTAGGAATTGGAATTACTTGGAGTTGGATCCATTGCTGATTTTCCTGTTACATCAATGAACACACAATTATCAGTTAGATCTGAAAGTAAAAAGAAATTAAGGTAAAAATAATATTTCAATTCAAACCGTTGTCTTGAATAATATTGAAATCTGCACAAAAACACAAATGTGAGTTACTCTTGAAATGTGAATTTTGAAATTTTAAATAGCATTTACAGGTCTTCTTTTAATGAGAGTTAAGACAGATGTAAGGTACATATCTGTAGCTTTATCAGAAAAGAGTTATGAATAAAGGTCTGCATATTTTGCTTTTCTACAGCAGTTCAGATAAAGTGAGAATCTTTAAAAGTGTTTTGCCTTTTATCACTTAACTTTCTTATCTATTCCAAGAATGGTTTCCTTATCCATTTAAAAGTGTGTCCAGAAATGGTAAAGTATGCAAAGATAAAGTTACTCAAGAATTTCTCAATTTCAAATTAAAATTTATCTATCACAAACTCTAAAAAGAATCATAATCAATTTTGTCATATTAACCAACATATTCAAACAACGTATTCATTCAAGTATGAATCTAAACAATTTCATCATACTGACTCACATATTCAATCAACGCATTCATTCAAGTATGCTTGTATACATAGTGTGCTCGAGCACTCTTTCAAATGTAAAGTGTGTTCGAACAACAATCTTATGTAAAGTATACCCGAATAACTTTCATATGGTACAAAGTGTGCTTGAAAATAAATTCTAGCAGACAGTGTACTCGGAAAGTTAAAGTTTGAAATTACCAAGTATATTGAAGGAACACGAGTGTACCCGAAATATAAAGTGTGCTCGGTAAACAAAGTTTGCCTGAAAACACTTGTAATTTCAAAGAAATCATAAACACACATATCACAGAGCATGCTCGGAATGAAATTAAACACATAAACATTTAAGTGTGCTATAGTCTAAAATTTCATAGAGCTTGCTCGAAAATCCTAAGTTAGCACTAAGCTTGCTAGGATAAACACATTCAATCATCAGGTATGCCCTTGCTCGAGGGAACTTATCATATCAAACCATACCCGAAAAATGACAAACTTAAACAGTAACATCTAAGCGTGCCCGGAAAGACTAATAAGTCCCTCCTAACAACATATTCACACAAAGCTTACTCGGTGTACTTACATAAGTTCACAAAGTTTGCTTGAAAACACAATCAACATGTAACATGCATAGCTTACTCGAAACTAGCATATAACATGCATAGCTTGCTCGAAACAAGAATTTCTTGTTAAAAGATAGCTATTTCAACACATAATCATCTCAAGACTTCAAGCTTACTCGGGAAGGTGAGTGCAACAGTGTACTCTACCCGAAAAGTGTAAACACTTCAAAGTATGCTCAAAAATCATAAAGTTAGTCAGAAATGACTAAGCTTACTCGGAAAGTTTGAAAATTATCAACCTTACCTGAAACAACATATTCACACATAAACAAGTCAAAAATGAATAAGCTTACTCGGAAAGGTTGAAAACTGTCAAACCTTACCCAAAACAACATATTCACACATAGACAACTGTTTTGTACTCGGAAAGGTTAAACCTTACCCGAAAATACATATTCAAACAGTTTGTGCTCGAGAAGGTTATAAATCATCAAACCTTACTCGAACTTACATATTCACACATAATCAACTGTTTTGTACTCGGAAAGGTTAAATCTTACCCGAAAATACATATTCAAACAGTTTGTGCTCGAGAAGGTTATAAATCATCAAACCTTACTCGAACTTACATATTCAACCTATTTTAGGCAAAATGCAACACTTTTTGACTTAAACCACTTGTCAAAGACATTTCTAAGTTATGTATCATTTCAGAACATAGTTTAAGTGCAAATGGTGCATTTAGAGATCAAATTTCAGTTATAATTCATTTCAAAACAATTTCTTTATTAAACTGAAAAGATCTCAGGAATGGGATCATATTGACTAAGTAGCTATCTCATTACTTCACTCTCAGCATTATTATGACAACGTAGATAGGTTAACAGCAGGTATAAACTTAGCATGATTTTCATTTCTTTGGTGATATTATTAAAGTTCAATTCGAGCATAATGCAATAATGGTCAACACTGTGCTATGATGCCTCATATCTCTTCTCAAAGCTTATTTGGCTTTCCCCAGATCACCCCAATTTGACTCCAACCTCCTGTATTTGGTCAAAAATAGTTTTTGTATGACAGAACTTATTGTATTTTTGCATTTTTAGATTCAAACATATATAGAGGTTGAACGTTGGACTTACAGTTAGCAACATGCCTTTCATTCAAGATGAGACAGATTTTGCCAACATCTTTGTAGTTCTTGTTGTAACCCTCTTGTTTGATAAAATATTTAAAACACTTATCAACTTTTGGTTGATTTATTCCTTCTTCCCCTTGTTTTTTTGATATTTTCTCAAATTTTCTTAAAGCATGTTCTTTGTCATATTTAAAAATGTTTCAGTTTGGTTGACCAAATAACAATAGGCTCGTGTATGACTGGGTAATCACTTTTCTGCCATATCATTCGGAGAGATCTATCTTGAGACATGCATAACAACTATGCATCTCCACATAAAGATTAGCATTTTCATTGTGTTTATATCACCTTAGATTTTACATCATCATGGGAAAGTAACCATACATGTTAATGACTATACTAAGGCCTTTTTAGCCTATTAATTCCATATGATCAGCTAAGTAGTCAATGTACTATCATTTCCCATAAACACAGTTTAATATTCAATCACCCCAATATCTCTTTCTTATCAGGTTAATGGCTATCCTGTTTTAACCAAAAGTGGTCAATAGGACCAAACATACATGTGAATATATGTCCTGTCAAAGTCAGAGTTATTGACATAGTTTTAAGTGAAGAAATAAGAAACAAGTCATAGTTGCCCCAAATGCATTCAGTTTTCCGGTCAATGGCTATCCTTTGAATCTGTAGAGATTTAAGGACCAAACATACACAAGTGCATGTCCTTCTAACTGGGCAAATGACATAATTTTCAGCAAAAATAACTACTTGAGACTTTCCCTTTTAAAAGAAACATTCTTTTAAGCTTCTTAAAAGCTTGAACTGAATAATCTTATCATATCTCTACACCATTAATCAACTTGCTCATGTTTTGACCAAAATAAAGTATTTATGCAAAATTCATTATAAAATTCATTGAATGACTTAATTTTGACATAAAACACGTTTTGACATAAACAGTTGCATCACACAATCAAATCTTAATCATTCTTAACATCATCAGGAAAACAGACTGTACTAACATTCAATCTCTATCCTATCTTAACAATATCAGAAGATCAGATAAAGAACATATTCAAGTAACCATAAACATGTGATTACTCATGACATCATATAAGCATTCAGTTTCACCTTAACAGATCAAACTACTTATCATAACATCAGATCAGTTAACTTGATAGTCAAGAATTACTATCAATTTCAAGCAAATTGCACAGATAGTTACTTAGGCACCTATCAGTTAACATCAAACTTGTGACATACTCAAAACATATTCAATCAACATTCAGTTGAAGCATATTCAATATGGGTAATCTCTAATAAAATAAACAGTTATCACAGAGAGACACACATACAAACAGTTAAGTTACATAACATTTAACATGCTCAGTAACAATTTCAGTAACATACTCAGTAACATATTTAGCAACATACTCAGTAACATATTCAGCAACATACTCAGTAAGTGTAACCTCTGACAAAATATTCAAGAAGCACATTGAGGTACCCAACCAAGCACACATCCTTAATTAAATTTTATCAGAGTTGATCATCCCCAGGGCTTTCAAAAGAAAGTTGAATCTGGTTCTATCAAGTGGTTTGGTGAATAGGTCAGCCAAATTATCACTTGTATCAACTCTTTGCATTTCAATCAAACCTTTTTCACTGCAATCTCTGATGAAGTGATGTCTGATTTCAATGTGCTTAGTCTTAGAATGTTGCACAGGATTCTTAACAGTAAAATATGCAGTAGTATTATCAATTAGAATAGGGGTGTTTAGAAAATTCAAACCATAGTCCAGCATCTGATTTTGAATCCAGAGAACTTGTGCACAGCAGGCAGATGCAGCAACATATTCAGCTTCTGCAGTGGAGATTGATATTGTAGTCTGTTTCTTGCATTGCCATGACACTAGCCTTTCTCCCAAAAACTGGCATCCCCTGATGTTGACTTTCTACTCATATTGCATCCATCATAATCACTGTCTGTATATGCAATCAGATCAAAGGATTGGTTCTTTGGATACCAAATCCCTAAGTCTGGTCTTCCCTTCAGATATCTGAATATTCTTTTAACAGCATTCATGTGGGAAACTTTTGGATTTGACTGGAACCTAGCACACACACACACAGCAAACATGATATCTGGTCTTGTTGCAGTCAGATACATCAGAGATCCAATCTTGGCTCTGTATTCATGTTCATCAACTGACTCCCTCTTTTCATCAGCTATCATCTTTTCTTTGGTGTCCATTGAAGTTGAAGCAGTCTTGTAATCATGACACTTGAACTTATTCAAAATGTCATGCACATACTTAGTTTGATGAATTAAGATCCCTTCAGCCTTTTGTTGAACTTGTAGCCCCAAAAAGAAGTTCATTTCACCCATGGAACTCATGTTGTACTTGGACTTCATCACCTCTTCAAACTCCAAACACATATTTTCATTTGTAGATCCAAAGATGATATCATCAACATAGACTTGTAAAAGCAGCAAATCTGACCCTTTTCTTTTGTAGAATGGTGTCTTGTCAATGGCTCCCCTTGTGAAACCATTTTCAAGTAAGTGAGTTGATAGCTCATCATACCATGCTCTAGGAGCCTGATGCAATCCATAGAGGGCTTTGTTTAACTTATACACCCTGTTTGGATACATAGGATCCTCAAAACCTGGTGGTTGAGCCACATACACTTCTTCATTAATCTTTCCATTTAGGAATGCAGATTTAACATCAAGATGGAATACTCTTATGTTCTTTGAGGTAGCATATGCAAGGAAAATTCTTATGGCTTCCAGTCTTGCAACTGGTGCAAATACTTCCTCAAAGTCTATCCCTTCTTCTTGAAGACATCCCAGTGCTACAAGTCTTGCTTTGTTCTTAATCACCAAACCCCTTTCATCCCTTTTGTTTCTGAACACCCATTTGGTTCCAATTGCATATCTGTCATGTGGCTTGTCTACAAGATCCCATACATGTAAATCTCTAAACTGGGCCAATTCCTCTTGCATAGCCTCTACCCAACTATTGTCTTTTAAAGCTTGAGCAATATTCTTTGGTTCCAATTGGGATAGAAAGCAAGAGTAAAGACAGATGTTTGCTATCTCAGAATGACTCCTTGTTACTCTTTCATGCAAGTCACCAATGATATTTTCAGCAGGATGATTCTTTTCAACAGTAGGAGTTTGTGTTATCATATTTGTAGACAGATTTGTGTCAAGATTTGATTCATTAAGTTCAGTTTCTTCAATGACCAAATCAGCTTCTGCATCATGAAACTATGGTGCTTCATCATTGGTTTGTTCTGAAGTAGATGCACCATTGTTTCCCAGATTCAAGCTTTGAAACAAGTCTTGAAATCTTGCTGTTGTTGCAGCTTCATCTTCATTTGATTGGTTGCCTGTGTCACTCCTATTCTGAACATGATCATTTTGTACAATAGGACTATCTTGACTTGTTATCTCCTGATCTTGTTCAATTGCATTGCTTGAGGAGCTCTTCACAAAAGTGTATTCCTCTTCTTTTCTAGCAACCTTCTTCCATAATTCTTCCAAGTCCAGTTCTTTCTTCTTATTCTCTTCAATCACACTGGTCTTGTAGAATGAATCATCAAAGTCTTCAGAATAAATCTTGAATGACTTTATTAGTCTCTCATGATCAAACAGCCATGTTGCACCACTGACTGTATTGAATTGATTTTCTTTAAAAATGATGTCAGATGACTCTATCACACTCATGTGATCTTTCACATATGTTGGTACATGTGTGTCAGTAGTTCATAGTCTAGCATTTGTAATCGAGTCTGTAATGTAATTATGTTTATGTTTTTGTATGTGCGAAGTTGTCAACAAGTTCGCTTAGGCGAACTTGTTGAACAAGCGAAGTTATTGACAACTTCGCCTGAGGCGAAGTTGTCGTGTTTATATACTGTTCACCGTAACAGTTTAAGTAGTTGGTTAGGTTTTCGTTTCAGTTGTTCAGTTCGAGTGTTACGTGTTTGCTAGTCAGTGTCTGTAATAGTGACCTCGAGTCACGTGTTCGGTTATCAATATAACATGTTCGTTCATTGCTCGTGTGTTTGATTTACATATTCTGCACTCGTATCTAACTACGCAGGGATTCCGCACCTGCGCAGATAGCGACATCCCGTGTACGATCCGTCCGGAACCTACAATTGGTATCAGAGCCATCGGCTCGATTGTGAGGTTCGGGATTTCACGCGGGTGTAGAAAACGTCTCGTTTGACCTATTCGCGGGACGTGTTTTTATTGGGATTGTGTTATACTCGTGTTTGACAGTCATTTTCAAGCCATTACATCGATCGGAAACTGCTAGATTGACGAAATCAGATCTGAACAGTTTCCTTGTTCATCGGGCGAAGTTACCGTTCTTCAGGCGAAGTTGCCGTCACTGGAAGTAGGGTTTCGGCGAAGATATAAGGATTAAGCGAAGTTAACCACAACTTCGCCTACCTCATAAGTTCGCCTAAGCGAAGTTATCCTCAACTTCGCTTACCTCCCAAGTTCGCTTACCTCCTAAGTTCGCTCATTCTAAGCGAAGTTATTCTTAACTTCGCCCAGTCAAGCGAATTTAAGACCCAGCGAAGTTACACTTTCAGCGAAGTTAACTTTCAAGCGAAGTTATTCTTAACTTCGCCTACTGTGCTGTTTGGAAGATTTTTTTTAAATTTTCGGGTTTTCGTGTTTTCGCAAAGATGTCGTCAATTAACATCTCCGATTTAGTCAAGATGGAAGTAGTAGCGGGGTCAGCCACTAAGGCCCCGAGGTTAATGAAAGGAACTGACTTCGTGGCATGGAAGGACAGATTCATCCAATACATTAAATACCAGGATGCAAAAATGTGGGTGTGCATCCAGGATGGATATATCCCTCCAACTATGCAATACGAAGGTCGTGATGTGGTTAAGAAGTATAGCAAAATGGAGGACGAAGAAAAGAAAATGTATGAGGCCGAGAGCAAGGCCCATGCTGCTATAACTATGGCACTTCCTCAAGAGGTTCTCCATACGTTCCGAAAGTACACTTCTGCGAGAGAGCTTTGGGATGCTCTTGAAAATAGATTCGAGGGGAACGTGGGTATCCGTGCATCAAAGATTAAACTTTTGAAGACTCAGTTCTCCGTCTTCAAATATTTGAAGAACGAATCACTGGATGATATTATCACCAGATACTATCATCTAATGACAGAGCTTAACAATTATTCGATTGCTTACCGAGAAGAAGAGATCGTTGAAAAGCTTCTCGATGCTCTCCCACCGAAGTGGGAAATGTACACCGTTCTTATGAGGGAAGACAGAGACTTTCCTAATTATGATCTGGAAACGGCAGTAAACAAGCTCAGAACTTATGAGCTTAATATGGTTCGAAAAGAAACACCAACAGATCAGATACAAGACCCTGGTATGTATGGTGCAAAGGTTAACTCAGGCTCAAGTTCGAGGCCTGAATCTGCTACTTTTTACTCAAAAGGGGAGTCAGGTCCTGACTCTTCTCATGAAGGAAACGTTTCTGTGAACTTGAACGGTGATGTCTGTTTCGTTGCTGGAGGATCAAGTACTTCAAAGCCTCAAGCATCCACAAGTGGTTTCTCTGCAAATGCCTCAAGCAATAATTATTCCAAGATGCCTATGAGTGTAAAATCTGCTGAAGAGCAGTTTGCAGTCTATGCATCATTTATTGCTTCCTATGAAAACTACATCCAGGGGAAGATTGTGGACCCTGCTGTTCTGGATGAGGATTACGACCAGATCGATGCTGATGATCTGGAGGAGATGGATTTGCAATGGCAAATGGCAATGATTGTGAGGCGAGTTAAACGGTTTATGAAGAAAACTGGGAGAAAGTTTGTTGGTGGTAGGCCTGGATTCGACAAATCTAAGGTAAGGTGCTATAATTGTCAACAATACGGGCACTTTGCCAAAGAATGTAGGAATGAGAGGGTTGAACGAGGACAAGGTCGGACTACACAACACTCTGGAGTTAACAGAGAGATTAATGCCATGTTGACCAGAGAAGCAGGTGAGTACAACTGGAACCTGCATTCTAATGAATCTGGTGAGCAAGCAAACATGGCGGAGGCTGAAGTTGAAGGATGTGAGAAGGTTGATGGAAATGAGAAAGCTACTGAAGAAGAAACAGCTTTCATGGCAGATGACAAGGACAATCGCTCCGAGGTAAGTAATAAGAATATTTGTACTAGTTGTGAGAATTTGTCTGAGCAACTAACAACAATAACTGATCAGTACGTCCGTTTAGATGCTGATTTTAAAACTATTAAAGAAGATCACCATTTTACGAAAGCAAGAGAAACAAGTTATAAAATTAAAATAAAAGCATGTGAAAAAGACATTCAAAGCTTAAAAACTAAACTTGCTGAGAAAATTGAAATAATTGATCTTAGTTATGAAGTTTTAGAAGAAAAAACTAAATTGATTGATGATCGGGATAAACAGATTGCTGACCACCAGGTGAAGGTGGTGGAACTGAACCGCAAACTTGAGCAGTTCAGGAATTCCTCGGCCATCCTTGATCACCTCGTGAGTGATCAAGGTACCTCTGCAAAGAGGGGAGGAATCGGTTATCACGAAGTTCCACCACCCTTTAACCACAACTATACTTATAATCCGAGTGTTCAGAAATCTGTTGATTTCGAGGTTACTCAGACAACTCCCATCAAGGTTACAAATATAGAACCAAGTGTTAGCTGTGGCGAAACGAGTTCGCCTGTTTCAAATGTGAAAGTTTCTGTCTCGAGTCCAGTCTCATCGGAATCGGATAAGTTGTCTGAATCTGGTCAGACAAAAGAGAAGGTAGGGTTACCCACCGGTGGAGATAAAAATAAAATTTCTAAAAAGAGTTCTCCACTCAATCCGTACGTCCCACCTTATGTGAGACGAACGGCTGGTAACACTGCCTCTACATCCAAACCAACATTTGACAAGAAAAAGGAGAGTCGGTGTTGCTTTAGATGTAACAAATTAGGACATCTAGTTGCAGATTGCCCTCTGAAGCCGAGATTCAGAGGTGTGAGGCCAAATAAAACTGAGGATAAGCGTCATTTTGTTACTGCTAAAAATGAAAACTTTACAAAGTGCCAAAATGTATCTAATTCAAGTTTTTATAAAAACAAACCTCAGTTTTTCAACCAAACCACAAGATATAACACTTTCAATTCACATAGGTTTGGGAGGCATTACACTCAATCTGCAAGGAGATTTCCTAACAGGACTTACAGAAATTATCCTGATGCTAACTTGAGAAAGCCAGGGTACGGGACGTATCGATCCAAGACCAATTGGTCTTGGGTCCCAAGATTCTAACTCTTTGTTTTATTGTGCAGGAACAGTTGAACAGGGCTGCCAACAGTCTTTAGATTGTAGATAGCGGCTATTCCCGGCACATGACGGGCAACAAACACTTGTTGCAAGATTTAAAACCTGTTCAGGGAGCAAGAGTTAGTTTTGCTGGTGAGAGCGGAGGAAGGATCACTGGTAGAGGTACAGTGTCGAATGGAATGATGACACTTGAGAATGTAAATTTTGTGGAGGAATTAAAGCACAATCTGCTGAGTGTGTCGCAGATTTGTGATAAAGATTACACTGTCCATTTCACGAAGAATGAAGCGATCGTATTGAAGCCTGGTTTTCAAATACCAGACGAATGGATAGTTATGAAAGCTCCACGTGAAACGAATACATATGTGATGGACATGAGGTCTACTGAAATGGCCACCGGAGAATCTTGTTTAATGACAAAAGCAAGCGAATCAGAATCAGAATTGTGGCACAGGAGAATGGGACATATTCATCTTCGGAAGATGAACTTCATTGTCAAGAATGGGCTTGTGATGGGCGTTCCCTTAAAAAGTTTTAACTTTGAAGACAAATGTATAGCATGCAAGAAGGGAAAACAACACAAGAAAACCCATCTCACCAAGAAGGTCAATTCTATTGCCGGTACTCTAGAACTACTTCATATGGATCTCTTCGGTCCAGTGAATGTAAAAAGTCTAGGTGGTACTTCTTACTGCTTGGTGATAACTGATGACTACTCGCGATATTCGTGGGTATATTTTCTGAAAACGAAAGATGAGACGGCTCAGATGGTGAAGAATCTAATTACAAAAGTTGAGAACGTCATGAGTAAATCAGTTAAATACATCAGAAGTGACAATGGGACAGAGTTCAAGAACTTTGAAATGGAAATCTTCTGTCTTCAGAAAGGAATTGAACATCAATACAGCGCTCCGTATACTCCGCAACAGAATGGAGTGGCTGAAAGGAAGAACAGAACGTTAATTGAAGGAGCCAGAACTATGCTGGCAGACTCGAAGCTTCCTGTGATGTTCTGGGCTGAAGCAGTTGCTACAGCCTGCTATGTTCTGAATAGGGTGTTAACCGTTAAGAGACTTGGAAAAACTTGTTACGAGCTTATGCATGGAAGGAAGCCCAACTTGTGCGGTCTAGAACCGTTTGGGTCTCCTTGTTCGATTTTGAAGACTAATTCGAAATTTGATGAAGTAGCCGATGAAGGAATCTTAGTCGGTTATGTAGTTGGGACTCCCAACAGACGGGTCTTCAATACTTCGACTTGCAAGGTGGAGGTGGTTTGTAACACCGACATTACTAGTTACCAATCGCCAAAACCAAGCAATGGACCTGCTGAGCTTTTCGACTATGTTAAGCTTTTTAAGTCGTTTAACGTACCTGATTTGGAAATTTCTGAAGAAGACGAAAGAGCTGTGACGAAGATGATACTTGATGAGGAAGAGAATCTATTGCAACGACAGCTGATTGAGAAATCTCAACCTTCCACATCAAACACTATCGGTACCCCTGCGGCCTCAACTGAAGATGAATTTATTAATCCTTTTCACTCTCAGCCAGAAACAACCATAGATGAGATCTCTTCAAATTTGGAAGATAATTTGCATGTCGGATCCGTTCCGACCACGAGAATTCACAAAGATCACCCTTTGGAGAATGTTCTAGGGGATGTGTTCACCGGTGTACAAACCAGAAGAAGCTTGAATGAGCACACCTGTGTCTATACAAGCATTAAGGAAACGGGTATACTGAACGAATGTTTGTACTCCTGCTTTATAAGCCAGATTGAACCAAAGAATTATCAAATGGCTTTAAAGGACAGCTCGTGGGTCGAAGCCATGCAAGAAGAGTTGGCTCAGTTCGAAAAGATGGAAGTTTGGACTTTGGTTGAAAAACCAAAAAATGTGCATGCTATAGGCACAAAATGGGTGTTCAAGTGCAAGAGAGATGATAAGGGGATTATCATAAGAAATAAGGCGAGGCTGGTTGTTAAAGGTTTTAATCAGCAAGAGGGTATTGATTACAATGAGGTGTTCGCTCCTGTCGCCCGGTTAGAAGCGATTAGATTATTTTTGGCATTTGCTTCTTTTAAAAAGATGAAGGTATTTCAGTTGGACGTGAAGAGCGCGTTCATAAACGGGAAAGTTGATGAGGTTGTGTATGTTGAGCAACCTCCGGGTTTTCCGGACCCAGACTTTCCTGATCACGTATACAAGTTGAGCAAGGCTCTATATGGATTACATCAGGCACCTCGTGCCTGGTATTCAACGTTATCAGACTACTTGCTGGAAAACGGTTTTGAAAGGGGATTGATCGACAGTACGTTGTTTGTGAAGAGAGAAGGATGTGACTTCCTGCTGGTTCAAGTCTACGTGGATGATATCATTTTTGCTGCATCAAGAGTATCCATGTGTCAGGATTTTGAGGCTGTCATGAAGAAACGATTCGAGATGAGTGCTATGGGTGAACTAACTTTCTTTCTAGGATTGCAGGTTGATCAGAAGAAGGACGGGATGTTCATTCATCAGACGAAGTACGTTCATGATGTGCTGAAGAGATTCAAGATGGAGGACAGTTCTCCATATGACACTCCAATCTGCGTCAATCACAAATTGGGCGCTGAATCAGATGGTGACGCAGATGTGGACCCAACTCTGTATCGGGCGATAATAGGTTCATTAATGTATTTAACTGCTTCTAGGCCTGATATAATGTTTGCTGTTTGCCTTTGTGCACGTTTTCAGGCAAATCCGAAAGAATCTCATTTGAAAGGTGCAAAGAGGATACTACGGTATCTCAAGGGCAAGCCGAAGCTAGGGTTGTTGTACCCAAAGGGAGGAGACGTTGAACTGGTGGCATATACAGATTCTGATTATGGGGGATGCAATCAGAGTCGGAAGTCAACAACAGGAGGCTGTCAGTTTCTTGGAGGAAGATTAGTTTCCTGGCAGTGCAAGAAACAGACATCAGTTGCAATTTCAACATGCGAAGCTGAATACATGGCAGCATCCAACTGCTGCTCTCAGGTTTTGTGGATTCAGCAACAATTACGCGACTATGGTCTGAATTTCTTACTCACTCCTATTTTAATTGATAACACTGCCGCCATCTCAGTAATTAACAATCCCGTGAAGCACAGTAAAACTAAGCATATTGACATTCGTCATCACTTCATACGGGATTGTGCTGAGAAGAAACTAATCAAGATCGAAAAGGTTGATACACTGGAAAATTTTGCTGATTTGTTTACAAAAGCGTTTGATAAATCCAGATTTCAAAACCTAATTGAGCTGAACGGGATGATCAATCCCGAGTAACCATGTCTTTGTGTTTATTTAAAAAAAAATGTCATTATTGCTTAAAATTAGTCGGTTACCTCAGTTTGATGGACATATCCTCGGATATGTTTTGGTCCTCGTTTCGACTTAGAGAATGAGGATCGCCATTAACCAGAAGACTGAAAGTGATCGGGGCAGTTATGACGTGTGTTCTTTCAGTTGCTGAAAATTAGTCGGTCATTCTTAGTAAGAAGGACACATACTTGTATGTGGTCGGTCCAGTTGATCCATTGGATCTTCAGGATTGCCGTTTACCTGAAGACTTTGAAGTGATCGGGGCGATTGAAATCAAAATTTTTATGGGGAAATGAAATTACTTTTCAAGTCTAATACTTCGTAAGAAGTTCTTTGCTTGTTTAACAGAAAATTGATCCAACCTTGGAAAATGATATATATACTGATTGTGTGTGCTTAACTAGTGAAGTTATTAAGCTTAAAAGGCTTTAGAACAGTCATTGTATGTCATGGTAATTTTTATGGTGCGTAAAAGTGTATGTGATACTAACTTAAACTACTCGATTTTACGTGGAATCTCCTTAAGAGTTTTGAATGTCTTCATACATATCTCTCCGAATGATAGGCAGAAAAGTGACTACCCAGTCATACACGAGCCCGTGAGTGTTCTGATTCCCGTGAAGAAAGCATTTCAAGACACTGCAGTGATCCAGATTCGGGACTTGCAGTGGTTTAGTACTCCGAAGTCTATAAGTATGTATAGTTAAAAAAAAAAAAAAAAAAAAAAAACATACATGTATATTTTTCAGTACTTATGAGTCATTGTAACAATCAAGACTTCTCAATTCTGGAGTAAGAAGAGAACGGGAAGCAGACAACGAGTATCTACAAGTTAATCAGACACTATGGGTCGAAGTCAATTCGGGGTGACTTGGGTATAGCCAAATACGCTTTGAGAATAGATAGAAGGCATCATTATCTCTGAGTTGTTGCCCACTTAAATTTTGAGCTTAACTGAACCTTAATCCGTATCACAGAAACGATGAAAACCATTTAAGTTATTTACATGCTTACAACCTGTTTCTCTATGTCATAATACAGCTAAACACGGATCCAAGTGACAGTCACGTAGTTAGTATGATTCCTGTTAGGATCTTTTCTAAAAACGTAGTGGTCCCTGACTAGACTGAAATTTGATCCCTTATTTCGTTAAATTTTTATAAGTTTTTCTATTTTTGTATTTGTATTATTGTATAACTGGTTACTTAGACTTGATCATTTTTGTTTAACTCTTTATGAAAGTTTCAAATGTTAATTGAAAATTGTTCAAACTTTAAGGTTTAATTTTGAAATTTCAGGCGAAGTTGTTGAATTAGGCGACCTTATGCTTAACTTCGCCTAGGCGAAGTTAAGCGTAACTTCGCCTGAACCAACACCGCCCTATATAAGGGTTTTTGAACAGTAGATTTCATTATCTTCACAGTTTCAGCGAACTTGTACTCCGAACATTCCGGCGAACCTTTTTCAATCGATTATAATTCCTTCCGATTTCGATCTTTGTTTCCGTTTCTTGTATCATTTAAGGGTATGTGTTGTCGATATCTTTCACAAAAATACTCGTTCATTATCGTTTTACCCGGTTCGAGACCTCGGGTCGTCGGACCTTCAAAACCTAGTTTTTCAACCTTGTGATACGTGTTCATGGACGAACTTTACGTCTCAAAACCATTAATATGTTGTGTTATTCTCTCCTGGATCGTCAAAACGTTGCGAAATCATCGGATCTTGGCCGATTGAATCTGAACAGTCGCCGTTTCAGATTCAGGCGAAGTTAGGGTTTAGGCGAAGTTATCCGCAACTTCGCCTGTGGCTTGATTTCGCCTAAGGCGAAGTTATCCACAACTTCGCCTGAAGCTTAATTTCGCCTGAGGCGAAGTTATCTTTAACTTCGCCTTGAACTCAAATTCGCCTGAGGCGATGTTGTGATAAGGCGAAGTTATCATCAACTTCGCCTATACCAATTCACTTAACAGTTTTTAGACGAACTTACAGATGAAGCGAAGTTGTTTCCCAACTTCGCCTCACCTTTAAGTTCGCCTGTACAGGTTTAATCACAACTTCGCTCGTGGTACAAAGCGAACTTGTGAGTTGCTTAAACGTTGTCTAACTTGTTTCGTTTTGTGTAGATATGGCTGCTGTTGGCGGTGCTGGTGGTGACGACGGTGATGATCAACGACAGTTCTTTCCGGCCCATAACCAGTACATCACGCTAGATCCAGATGCAAGGGGCGTGGAAGACTACAGGGAGATAATCACTTTTCTCCAGCGCTCAAGAATCTTTCATGCGATCACAAATACCCTGCCCATTTCACTGCCTAACATAGAAGACTTTTGGCAGTCGGTATATTATGATTGCAGGCCTGAGCCCCCGGTGATGCGAGCAACCGTAAATGGTCATGCTATACAGTTTTCTTCTGAAGATATACGGTTGGCTTTGCAGTTTGGAGAAGAAACAAGGGATGACCCAACGGAGTTTGTAGCTCCTTTTCGTGATGGGGCGTATCTGAGGATGGGTTATTCAGGTCCGTTGGGGGACACACAGAGAAGGAAAGGTTTTTTACTGGATCAGTGGCGCTTTCTAATGCATGTATTGATCGTATGCATGTCTGGGAGGAAGGCAGGAACTGATGGGATGGGCGCGACGATGCAGTCTGCCATGATTGCCCTGACTTACAACCGACGATATTCATTTAGTCAGCTGATATTTTACGAGATTGATCGTCAGAGGAGGGCTGTGGCGCGCGAGCGATTTATTATGTATCCTCGGTTCTTACAGATGATCCTCAATCATGTCGCTCCGTCGCTACCCGCAGAGACGCCCTATAAGATACGTCGAATGTGTGACGAAACGTATCTTCGCTCAGTGTCGGACTTCGAGCACACGTAGCAAGCCTGAGCTGCGTCCCAGGCATACTCCACTGTTCGGGTATCTTATCAACCCGGGGTATGTTCCTGCAGGAGGGGACGAGTTCAGAGACCCACAGCCACATCAGGCGGCAGCACCCCATGCTGTACCAGCTGCGCCTGTTGTATCCAATGTTGCCTCTGCTGCTGTGCCAGCTGCTGCATCTCCTGCTGTGCCTACTGATGAAGATGTCGATCTTGATGCTGCTTTTAGCGGCCATGGATTGTTTGATATGGAGGTCTCAGGTTCTCAGGTCATGGAGGTTACTAGAGCAGTTACTTCGGTAGCTGACTCCGATCTTGACGAAACATTTGCTGAAGCGAGACGACTGATGGTGTCTCGGGAGAGAACTACTGGAAAGAGGCCGAGAACTGTTGACGAGGATGATGAGGAAGTTGATGAAGAGGAAGCAGTTCAGATTGTGCTCAAACGTTCACGAAGAGAACGGACAGGTATGGGTTCGGGAGCTGGAGAATCTTCAAGGCTGGTACGTTTTGCTCCACCTGCCTTGTCTGGTATGTCTCTTATTCCTTCTACAGCACAGGTTACTGCCGTCGAGACGTCGGCTCCAGCAGTTGTGTCTCTACCACCCCAATCGCTTACTCCACCGGTGGTAGTTGCACGATTTGTTGAGTCGACCGTCACTACTACTGCAGGGTTACCAAGTGTACCACCTGCGGTCACTTCTGCTGCTGATGTCCCGCCAACTCCAACGCCTACTTCAGATTCCGAAAGGATTACATCGCTAGAGCGGATTGTTGCTGTACAGTCAAAGACCATTGAATGCCTAGTGGAATCCAATCGACTACAAGCCGCCCTCCTGGTTGAACACGGAAAAGTAATAGATGCCTTCAAGGCATTCTTGGCATCTCAGGGGGAGAAGACTTGTAGGGGAGATGAGTTGAGGACAAAACGGAGAGAAGATCAAGACGATGATCCCAATGCACCGGAAGGTGCAGGTGGTGAGCTGCCAAGAACCTCTCAGGCTCTTGGGGCTTCCACAGCTGAGGGGGAGTCTGCAAGCGCAGCCGGTGACGACGTGGTAGATGTTAATGATGATGCTGATGTTGAAGATGTTATAGACGCGTTGAAAGAGCTGGATGAGGATGATGATGAGTTTATGATTGAAGAAGATGTGCTGCCGGTTGATGAGATTGAGAAGATCGGTGAGCAAATTACAGAAGAAAACGTGATAGAGGAAGGGGAGATTGTAGATGACTCCGTGGAACACGAGATTCCGGAGGTTGAGAGACCAGAGTTGGGTGATGAGAGCGTGGTGAAAGATACTGAATGGGAGGAACAACCGAATTGGAAGGAGGGTTGTGCTCACTGGTTCATAAAGACGAAGAAGCCGGCGATCCCTAAAATGTTCAAAAAGAGTTACAATATTAAGGGATACGCAGAAGCAAAGAAAGGTATTATCTGCTGGATATATGATGAGCAGCTGCGGCTCTTCGTGATCAAAAGATACGATGGAATTCAGTACTTCAGGAGAACGTTGAGATCTTTAAACACACTGCCTGAATGTGAGGTAAAAGATTTAGCCAGATTGGGATTGATAAACCGAAGTGAAGACAACATGGCTAGAATCATCGGGAAGATCGTGTGGAAGGAGTGTATTAAGGAGAAGAAGTTTGAGCTGATGAGACCACAAAAGGGGAAACTTGTCGAAGACAAGGATAGGGGTCTGAGAGTTGATGGAAAACCTTGGATGGTTATGAAATATAAACCGATCCGGTGCCTTAAAGAAGTACCGATGAAGCTCATGCCCAAGGACGTGCTCAAAGACCTAAAATGGTGGTTCGTGGACTGTGAGACAGCGGAGGCGGTTATGGAAGATGAGGATGAACAAGAAGTGCTTAGGGTTTACGACCTGATGCATCTTGTTAATCTATCGCAGGCTGATCTGAATGTGCTCAACGAGAAGAAGATCTTCTACATTCCTGCTTGGAAGGATCAAGCTAGGAAATATCAACGGGTGGTGTCGGTGTGTGTTAGAGAGGGAGCGCACGCGTAGAGATGCAAGATTACAAGACTCAAGATTTGAAGATCAAGATATGAAGCTACTGCCAAGGGGGAGTCTGTTGGTACATGTGTGTCAGTAGTTCATAGTCTAGCATTTGTAATCGAGTCTGTAATGTAATTATGTTTATGATTATGTTTATGTTTTTGTATGTGCGAAGTTGTCAACAAGTTCGCTTAGGCGAACTTGTTGAACAAGCGAAGTTGTCGTGTTTATATACTGTTCACCGTAACAGTTTAAGTAGTTGGTTAGGTTTTCGTTTCAGTTGTTCAGTTCGAGTGTTACGTGTTTGCTAGTCAGTGTCTGTAATAGTGACCTCGAGTCACGTGTTCGGTTATCAATATAACATGTTCGTTCATTGCTCGTGTGTTTGATTTACATATTCTGCACTCGTATCTAACTACGCAGGGATTCCGCACCTGCGCAGATAGCGACATCCCGTGTACGATCCGTCCGGAACCTACAACATAAACTCTGTATGCCTTTGAGTGAGTAGAATATCCAACAAAGAAACAATCTAGTGACTTAGTTTGAAACTTGTTCAAATAATCTCTAGTGTTCAATAGAAAACATTTGCAACCAAAGGGCTTGAAAAACTTGATGTAAGGCTTTCTGTTATTGAAAATTTCATATGGAGACTTGTTATGCCTTTTGTTTACAAGTACCCTGTTCTGAACATAACATGCTGTATTGATTGCTTCAGCCCAAAAAGTGACAGGCAGATTTGCATCAGTCAACATGGTTCTGGCAGCTTCTATCAAAGTTCTGTTTCTTCTTTCTGCCACACCATTTTGTTCAGGAGTTCTAGGAGCTGAGAATTGTTGAAATATTCCTTTCTTTGTGCAGAATTCTTCCATAACTCCATTTTTGAACTCTGTACCATTGTCACTTCTCATCATTTTGACTTTCTTATTCAGCTTGTTCTCAATCATTGTCACACAACCCATAATCAACTCAGCAGACTCATCCTTGGTACTTAGAAAATAGACCCAAGTATATCTTGAATAGTCATCAATGATCACCAGACAATATCTTTTCTTTCCAATACTTGGCACACTCACAGGACCAAAAAGATCCATGTGAAGTAACTCAAGTGGTTGATCAATTGAATTGATGAGCTTTGTCTTATGAGTAGACTTGTGTTGCTTGCCCTTTTGACATGAATCACAGTGATCATCAAACTTAAATTCTCTTGTAGGTAAACCAATCACATGTTCACCCTTGACCAGTCTATTCATGTTCTTTAAGTTTACATGACACAATTTCCTATGCCACAATTTTGATTCATTTTCAGTGGCTTTGGAAACAAAACATGCACCACCTCTTGAAATGGCTTCTTTCATATTCAACTCATATAAGTTGCCATTTCTGGGTGCCATCATCATAATCATCTCAGGTGGAATTACAAATTCAGGTTTTAAGATGAAGCAATGAGAATCATCAAAACTAACTTTGTAACCTTTATCACACATCTGTGATATGCTCAGAAGATTGTATTGAAGTCCCTCAACATGAAATACATTATCAAATGACACCTTTCCATTTGTCAAGATTCCTTTACCCACAATCTTTCCACCATTTTCATCACTCCCAAAGGCAACAGGACCTTCATATTTCTCTTCATAGTTCACAAGTGACCTCTTGTCACAAGTCATGTGCCTAGAACAACCACTATCCATATACCATATGTCATTCAATGGAGTGTCCTGTTCCTGCACAAAAAGAAATTTAATTGGTTAAGTGATGAGGTGCAAGTTTCATCAACTTGCAACTTATCAGTGTCAATTTCAGTGACAGCCTCGGAAGTGAGTGTTGTAGATTCAGGATCTGCATGAGTGATTTCCAGATTATCAGAATGATCAGTTTCATAGCCACATTCTCTTGGTGTTTTGAAAAGTGAAACTGAACATTGAGGCTCATCTGAGTCAGTGACATTCTCTTTCATGACATAGTCCTTTGTTTCTGAGTAGTCTCTTACATAAGCCACAGCTTTAATTTTAGTTTCTGCTTTAGGTTTCCAAGTGAAACCTTGTGGTTCATATCCATGTTTCATCAAGAACTTCTCATCACCAGTAAGCTCAGTTGATTTCATTCTCTGATAAGTATCTTTTCTTCTTGTCTTTTCACTGTTTGATGATCCATATGATTCATCAGACTTAACTGATTGAATGTCTTGATTAATCTTCAATGACTGATTTTTCTTCTTTGTCATCTTCTTGTGCTTCTGTGGTGACTTACTTCTTCTTGCACACTTAGTCACATGTTTCTTTCCTTTGATTTCAACATTCTCTTCATTAATTGTCTTCTTTCCACAGACATTCCCTTTTCCCAAATACATTTCATATTTCTGTTTGTACAATGCAAAGTCTTGACCATACATTTTTCCATCTGGTACATGAAATGGTTTGAGTTTGAATCTTTCATGACATGAATCTGTGTGGTGACCATATTCATCACATTTTCTGCACCAAACCTTGCCTTTGAAAACTTCATGTTCTTTTGGTTTCTTGAATCTTTCACTTGGCTTAGGTGTATTGACTCCTAAGGTCTTCTGAATTTTCAAACCCTCAAAGTCAATTGAAAAAGGAACAAATTCCTCAATCTTGATGTCTTGTCTTTCAACATTGCTTTTGACAAAGACAATCTTCTTCATAATCATAGGTTCTTCATCACTGCTTTCTCTAACCCTTGACTGTCTTTTCTCATATTCTTCCATTGTCTCCACTTCTCCAACATCCAACACTTCATGACTAGAAAAGATTGGATAAACTGGGATAAAGTTTTCTGTATCAGTCTTTTCATTCACCTTCTTCTTCTTGTTGTTCTGCTTTATCCTATTCAAAACAATCTTGCTTGGTGGTCTGACTGCATTGTAGTTTATCTTCCTCCTTTCACAGATGTCAAAAGAGACATGTCCCCATTTAATGTTATCATTTTGCTTCTTTGATTTTGGTGGGACTGGTGGATACATTGGAAGCTTGTCAACAGATTCAGGTTTTTTATACTTTCTTCCTTTTTCAGCAGCTTGAATTTCCTTTTCAGTAATTTGATCACTCAAATCACTCAGATCATCTTGATCCAACTCATCTGAATCAAAGTCATCCTCGGAGACTTGAACTCCAATTGACTTTTCCATTTTCACTTCTTTCTTAATCACAAACTCTCCATCTTCATTCATTTCTACCTTTTTGTATAAATCAACAACTTCTTCCCTGTCTTGAAAGACATCTTTGAATTGTTGTAAATATGCATCTCTTTTTTCTTTGTCAACCTTTGGCATAAAGTTGTTGTTGAATGGAGGTGGAATTTTTTTATACTTGTCTTGGTCTTTTACTTGATTCAGAATTCCACAAATGTTGCCAGTTGAGACCAAATTCTTAAGGAATTCAGTTTCAACCTTTAGTCTTGTGTTTTGCACCTTTTCTTCAATCAACATTTTCTTTAAACCATCAATTTCAGTGATGTATCTTGTTTGAGATCTATAAATGACCATACAATCATCTTCAAGGATCTTGATCTTTTCATCACTTATCATCTCACTTGCCTCATACTCATTTATGATACTTTGTTTTCTGAAACACTCAACTTCCAGCTTGCCTACTTTTGTTTTCAGTTCGCTAATAAGTTCATTCAAGTCAACTGTAGGAGCAGAGTGTACCTTAGATGAAGATGCAAAGTCTATGGCCATGAATGCCACATTAGCTCTTCTGATATCATCTGCTATATCTTCCTCATGGTTACTCCAGTCAAAGCTTCCCTCATGCTGAGTTGTTACTGCCACATTGCCTTGATTTCTTGGTTGATTTTGGTTTGCTGGAATGTTGTTAGTTGCAGGGTTTTGAACAGCTTGATTCTGAGTGTTGTTCATTGAATACACTTGATTCTGATGCATACTCTGCTGGTTGTTCATCTGAGGCTGATATTGATTGTTAAAATTGGGATTGAAGTTGTTGTTTGGATGGAAGTTGTTCAAGTTGTTGTTGTTGGGATTGAATCCTTGGTTATTGTTGAAGTTCTGCTGGTTGTTATTTCTTTGCACATTCTGCTGGTACTGTTGTTGGTTTCTTGGCTGTTGGAACTGATTGACTTGAAAGTTCCTTGGCATATTGCACTCTCTTGCAAAGTGTCCAGGCTGTTGACAGTTGTAACAGATAGCCTTGGACTTGTTAAATCCTATTCTCTCATTTGGGCCAGAAACCAGAGATCTACCAATTCTATTATACAGCCTTCTACTTCTCAATCCCAATATAGCAGCTTGCCATTTCAAATCCATGTCTTCTAAGTCATCTGCATCAATCTGTTCTAAATCATCTTGAACCACACTTGTGTGTATCATGGTCTTTGCAACAAATGCATTATATGACTCAGTGAACATAGAAAACAAAGCTTGTGTCTCATTGCTTTGAACATGTCCTGTTCCAAGGTTAGAAACATTTCCATTAGACACAGAGGCAGAGTCAGAATCATCAATCAATTGCACATTGAACCTTTGCTGATTTCCTTGAGTGCTTGTGCTACCCCCAATGAAAGATTTTGGAGTCACAACATTATGTTCAGCTAGTTCTTCTATTATGGGAATCTGCTGTTGGTTCTTCATAGACAGATTTCCCATTGGTGCAATCAAAGCATTTGAAACATGAAAACTTGGTCTATCTTCCTTGATCATCTCATTCTCAATCATTTCAAGTTCAGCAGCTTGAAGAAAACATACCACATTATCCAATTTCAATTCATTGAAATTCTGCTTTTGAAGGATGAATTTGCTAGCAATATACCATTCTTTTGGCATTGAGTTGAGCAACTTTGTATTCAAATCAAAGTTAGTCATTACATAATCAGTTGTTCTCAACTCATTCACAATACTCAGAAAACGTTCTAGTATTGACTTCAACCTTTCTCCATCTCTATACTTGAACCTTTCCAACTGTTGCTTCAGTCTTTGCTTCTTAATATTCTTCAATTCAGTGTTCCCTTCATACATCTCAAGGATGGCATCATACATTTGTTTAGCAGTTGTGTGATGAGCCACCTTGGTCAGAATCTCCCAAGACAAACCTAGCTTAATCATAGCCAAGGCTTTGTCATCCACCTTTCTCATCTTTTCTCTTATAGCAGCAGTTGCAGTAGCATTTGCACCTTCTTCAACAGTAGTTTGTGGACCATTCTTGATGGAGTTCCACATGTCAATGTCATTGTAGCATACGGCTGCTTCAAAGAGTACCTTCCATTTGATAAAGTTTTTCTGTCCATACAACCTAGGTATCTTGTTAGTAGACACCTCTTGTTCCTCATATCCAGACATTTTGAGAAAACAAAAATCAGTTTCTTAAAAAAAATTTTCAAAATAATCAGATCTGAAACCAGAATGCTCAGATCTGATGTTTCTGATGTGATTAGAACAAGATTTAGATATAAAGATTAAAACTTTAAATGAAACAAGGAAGAGAAAACACCGGTAGATAGTAGATCTGGAAGAAAAATGAAAAACAGAGCTGCTGACGTCACAAATCAATCGAACAGTGCCTGCTTACTTCATTCTTCTTCAAATCTTAATCAGCAACAATCTTTCTAAAAATAGCAGTAATCAAGCTCTGATACCACTTGTCGGTCCCCTCGATTTCAGCTGGATCTTAATTAATCATGTCATAACTCACACAGATTAACGTGTTGACAAGAGAGTTAATGACGGGTTGCTGTATTTAGAAAGATATCCGTTTGTTAAAGGCGGAATCAATAACAAACATACGATTGCAATGAGTATTCAAAGATCAAAGGCACACACAGGGTTCACTCAAAAGATTTCCATTTATATAACATTAATCATACAAAAGGAGTAATCGATTTAGGGTTTATAAGGAATCCTCGGACAGCTGTTACACACACAAAATATTCTCAATTAATGTGTCGTGTGTTATCCGTATTGTGTGTGTCTCCTTTTTTCCGTCTTTTGGCGGCGTGCCCTAAACATTCTATTTATAGGCCTGCCAACCTAGGACAGCTGTCATTCCTTCTAGAAACCCTATCCGATAGTACATATTCAAATTACATATTCAAAAATAAAACTAAGTGTAAAACAAGTCTTCCGGGTAGGCTTTTCATTAAACTTCAGTCTCCGAGTACGCAGTGTACTCGGCCTTCCTTCAGACTTGGTAAACATAGAAGTGTACTCGGGATCAGTTTCCGGGTAGACTTTACTTAAAGAATATTTTACCAAGTAAAATATTCACCGAGTAGACTTCAATCTTCTTGGACTTATCAAACTTTGCTCGACAAATCCTTACGAGCAACCTTGTTCTTCTATGGTCCTGTTCGGCTCATTGTCAGTTGAACAACTTATTGATAAGGCGTACTCGGGAGTACATACCTTACTTGAGCAGAACCTTACTCGAAATAACTTAGAGATATTCTATTAACTCATCAAGTATACTCGGACCATAATTATTAAAGAATACCTTACCCGGTCTTCCAATCACTTGGCTTCATGGACTTGGTTGACCAAACCTTACTCGGAAGAGTAAAATACTTGGTCTTGAAGAACAACCCTGCTTGACAAAGTGAACCTTACTCGGATATGCTAAATTAATGATCCTTACTTGGAAATCACTAAAAAGCATACCTTGCTCGGATATCCACTTAAGAAGACTATTTGAAGTAAACCTTGCTCGGGAGGCAAAATCTCGTACTCGGCTAAGTAAAAGCTTACTCGAATGTCCAAGGTGTGCTCGGATTCAATACTTAGCAGTTTCTGAGGAGGTTGAGAAGATTCCAATCTTCCATATTCTTCGTTTAGGTCAAATCTCCTCATTTGGGTCAAATTCTTGACCCAACACGCTATTCCTTATCGTGTGATGTGATTTTCAAGCTGGTTTGGAAGAAAATTTAGGATTACATGCTAGAGAAAATAAACAAGATTTTTGGACTTTTATATATTTGTTTTGTCTTACTTATTTTAATTTTGGATTTTGTATTTGACAATTGTCGGATTTATTTGAATTTGAATTAATAGATATTATAATTTTAAATATTGCATGATAGTACCTTGAGAGCTGTGAGCATTTAGCTTACGCCCGACATTTCCGTCGTAGGTTGGGGTGTGACAATCATCATCATCATTATCATCTCTTCATATTTTATTTAACTAATAGAAACTAATGAATGTTTTAATTCGATAAAACTGATTGAAAGAGTTGAAGCTTTTGAAAACCCCTAAAACTATTTTTAATTTGTGTTTTAAGTATATTAAACATGATTTAATTTCATAAATTCTATAAACATAACCACTCTACAAATTCACTATAAAAGGAGGACTAATCTTCTATTTGTTTCACACTTCAATACACTCTTTTCTGAAGTTTGACAGCACTAACAAGTATGTTTTACAATTTCTTGCATTTTATATTTTTTGTTTTGATTTTACGTTGATGTTCATAATTTGTTCTTCAAGACCATATTTTGGTTTTAAGAATCATTATTATCATGGATACCGAAGATAAACATATTGGTTTTCTCGATATTAGATCAAACCTTGTTATTTTGCAAAAAACAAGCATGAATATTTATCTAAATCTTATAATCCTTTGATCATCATAAACGTTTACACACTTTCTTTTAGATAAGATGATTTATACAAAATTGTTTTTTTAATAGAACCAATATACTAGATATCTTTAAATAATTAATTGAGTAAATTAATTATTGTTTTTTCTTTTAAACCAATACGTATTATTTCTTTAAAATAATTCATGAAAAACCTTTAAACTAATTAATTAGTAACTTAATTTATTATGTTACATGTAAACGAAACATTTAATCATAAAATGTTTTTAATATGATCATTTAATCTTATATTAATAAGTTACAATTATTACTTTACAAATTATTCTTCAACTAATAAATATCAAATGCTTTATATAAACTTTAATTTATTTTAAAGTCCCAATGTGTAGTAGTATTCTATTTGTTTAGACTCGTGAAAATCTATTTCGAGGTGAGTTTCGTAACCCCTTTTTCATACTTTTAACATTTTTGGGATGTAACACGTTACCATGTTTCTCATATGTTTTTTCTCTTTGGTTACCAATCGATTCGCAACAATCTCGTGCATGTTAATAATAATTCTTTCATATTGTTTATGATGACTATACGTGAATATGTGCAATGTGTTAACTATTTTAATGGTGATTACTTGCAAAAACACAAACCCAAGTGGGAGGGTCTAATGAAACGTACCTACACTACCTATCATTTAACTTCGGTTGTAAATAATGGTGGTATCATTATCATTCCCCTAGGTTGGGGCGCTATTGGTTAGTTGCATTCTATTTCTTATGATTGATTATAATGCATTCATGATATGTGAATCAACAAATATTTTATGTTATATGTATATCAACTTATGAAATCTCACCAACATACGTGTTGACAAAAAAAATTTATTTTAAACATTTTACAGGTTGAATCGATGATGTGTTAAGGACGAAGAAAACTAGTCGAACTTAGGATATTATTAAGTAAACTTTTATTTTTTATCCGATGAAATGTTATTTGTTATTTAATTATGAAAATTGTGTACTTGCTACTTTATGAAATGGAATAAATGTATTTATTGACACTTTATTAGTGTTACGAGCTTATGAGCAATTTTGCGTACTACCGTGACGTATTCCACTAATTAAATCTGGGGGTGTTACAACAGGATATATCCTTGCTCATCGTGATACGTGAATAATTATAGGGATTCTGATTTCAGAGTTGGGTCGTGCTACGCGATGGATATCTTCCTTTCCCGTCACGACACGCAACGCAGGTGCAGACGCAAAAGTTGTTTACCAAGTTAGTTTGATTCACCGAATCGCCTCCAAAATTGTTTATGTATTGATTAACCGACTCTAGAATGTTCCTATGGCATATTCCTCGAATTCCCCTCAACATACTCATTAAGACATGTTTTAATTGGTCAAAATCCATACACTTTCTCTTCAAGTTAGGTTTTCTAACTTAATTAGCAAGCTAAACCGTTATATGATTAATTACTATAAATACAAACGTCCATAGCCTCTGTTCATTTATTCCCAACTCTCAAAACTCTTCTACAATCATGATATCTTCATCAATTTTGGTGTTCTTCAACCTATGATCAATCTTCAGGGTATGTGTTAGTTGTTTAATGTAGTTTTCAGTTTTTGAATCAAAAACCCTCTACCAAATTAATTTATTTGAGGCATTTGAGTATTCAATTTCAATCAATTGTTAGAGTTAGGGTTTATGTTCAGGAATTGATATTTTTTGTTTAATTCTTCATCTAAATGTTTTAAGTCAAAACTAATCTTAATAAAACTCGTTTTTACATATTGAGTTTGTTGGAAGCAAATCCAACCTAGTTTCGGGTTCGAATTCGATAAAACCAAACCACTCACTTAACTAACGTTAATTCTATAAACACATGTTTTAAGTAAATTAATTAAACTAAAATATTTAAAAGTGACTAATAATATATTTTAACCAAGTTTCATTATTGAAACCAAACTCGACTCGTTAAACTTACTTCTTTCGCTTAAACTCAATTTTAAACTAGTTAATTTCAAAGCTCGATTCAAGCTCGAACTCTTAGCTTTATTTGTTTATTTTTATCGTTCTCTTCAATCATATTCTCAACTTAAATATTTTACCTAGGATTTTTCTTCAAACCAAGTTACCTTCGTTAGCTCTCTTTACAAGTCCGTTTTGCTTGTTTTGCTCGCTTTTGCTTAAAAGGTGAGTACATCATAACCTCTTTATTACGTTTTCACTATTTTTGGGGTGTAGCATATATCTTGTCAAACTATTACATATTTACCCTATGGTTTTAATCTCAATTACGATTCATACTAAATGTTAATGTGTATTATCTTGTCATAATTGTCTTGCTTTACATGCTAATGGTTGAGTGCTTGCATGTTCATTTTGGTTGTCGATGGTGGAAAGTCTAACGCTAATACAAACGCAAGCCTTAGAATTTTGGCTGTGTGCCAATTAGAACAGGATAGTCGACAGTTAACATTCTTTTTTGGCTTTACATTTATGGTGGTTCTCACGTGGCATATGATTCGTATTTTTGCATTATATAATTTACAAATTATTATGATTTCTCACCAACATTCGTGTTGACAAAATTATTTTATACATGCTACAGACTAGTATTTCTCGAGATTGAAGAACACTAGTTGTGGGCTTTTAGGGTATTTAGTATATAGAGTTGTTTGAATATTATTGTAAAATGATTTCGTTGATTATTGGAATGTGTGGACACTATAATATGATACATAATTATTGTCACTCAATAGTGTCATCGAGCTTATGAGCAATCATTAGCCCCGACATATTCCACCTTGAGTTAGGGAGTTACACAAGATCTCATCGTCGTCTTCATCGAAGTCATCAGCAGATAAAACCCATCCAAGAAGGCAGTTGTGACCTTAGGAAACCAATAACCACCAACACCACCAATGATTCCATCGATCTCATGATCGAAGTTATCACCTACCGGCCTCCACATCCTAAAATATCGTCTTTGTCACATCATCTTCTACTACAAGCCATTGTTTCTTAAAAAAAATGAAGATGAAATGGAATCGAGTTCAGGTTTACGCGGATATGAAATTAGTCAATTTAGGGTTTGGGCTGGAATAGCATTATTGTATCAGACCAGTCCGACGAGAGTGTTTTCGTAGATGGGTTGGTTGCCGACAGATGGGTGTGGAAATGGATGAAGATGAGTTATGTAGGGATTGGTTTGATTTTTATCGAATTTATCATATTTGTGGTTGTTAACACGAAAGGTGGAGGCAGGCATGAAGAAGGGTGGGCGTAGTTTGGTCATTTTACACATACTTAAATTTAACAATGTAATGGATTTAGCGGGTAAGAACCACATTAGTAATAAATTTGTAACTATTAGGTTAAAGTTTGTCATGAATCATGCTTAAGTTTTTTCTGCGTTGAAGGCTGAATCGGACAAAGTTGTTAAACACGAGAAAGCTTGCTTAGATAATCAACATGTCTTTCTACCATTTGTCTTTGATACAGTTAGTTTTCTGGCCCCAGAGGCTGTGAAATTTTTTAGTAGGGTTCAGCGTGTTGTCGTACACGGAACCTCTTCAGCTTCTAGGTCTCAAAACTTCGTTTTTAGCAGGATTGGCTTTGCTATTCAAAAGGGGGTTGCGACGCAGCTTGTTGCCCGTTTGCCTGCCACTTTATTATAATCGTTTTATAGTAAATTATATATAAAAAAAATCAAAGTGAAAAAGATTGTTAGAAAAAAAAAACTAAATTATCGTATTGTCCATTTACACCTTATATTACGCATGGGACCATGGCCCGCCAAATTAAAATGCACGACTTTTCAAAATAAATTTACAACCATGAATTTTTTGTGACCAGAATCTTTCGCATGTTTATTTCACGCAAATTGAAGTGACATTATATTAACTTTTTGCATACATATATTATGCATAATATTAATAACACATGAATTATTAAACTTTCACAACTGATTGTTCCATATGAATTATTCCTATATTATTTCCCATAGCGTTATATGAAAAAAAAGTATAGTTTTAGCATGTATCCGAAACTTGTGGCTTAATTAATTTGCATAAAAATTCGAAATTCGTGGCTTAAACTTTCGAATTGCATAACTCACAAATAACCGAAGCTTACGTATGACTATAACTCTTGAATGCCAAAACTATAGCATGACCTAATTTGCGAATGACTTAAGTTACGTATGGCCTTTTAGTTGCGTTTGGCGAAACTTACATATAGCCCTTACTTGCGTATGACCGAACTTTTGTATGGTCTTATTTCCGCATGAATGCCCCAATGAAAGTCCAACTTTAGCACAAAATTATAATTTTCTCATGAGTTAGAATTTTCGCACAAATTAAACTTTCATATAAAATATAAAATTCTTTAAAAAAAGAAAAATGCCCCATAAGTGTGGGGTTACGAACAAAGATAACCGTGAAATTGAATAAAGCTTAACATAAATGATTGAATACGGGTAAAGTTTCAAATAATGGGCACAAATTGTAGTTATTGAAGCCAAATGACATAAGTTGCAGTTTCACATATAGTTATAACTATAATATTATTTAACTATTCTATAGTTATATAGGTTTGGAATACACTTATATCATAACGAGATATATAATGAGACGACGACTCCTATTTATGACATTTTATTCTTCAAAACCCGTACATATTCTCGTTAATATTTTTTATTAAAACTAAATGACCAACTTACACACCCATCAAATCTTACTATTATGCTAGAAATCCTTTGGTTTCTTATCCATATGTAGGGTACATGTACCTAGGCATCCGCGGTTTAGCAATTGCCAAAAGTGGTTTTGCCAAGCAAATATCATCATAACTTTCAACAAGCTCAACGGACCGCTCATTCCCCGGCGCCTCCCATGTGAACCCTTGGACCATCCTTGCTAATAACATTGTTGTCATTGTTGTGCCTAATGTTATTCCCGGACAACCACGTTTCCCTGTGCTAAACGAGATCAACCCCATGCCATTATCCGAAAGTACCACTTGTTTTCCTTCTCCTTGTAGATGTCGATCAGGGTTAAACCGCAATGGATCAGCCCACACATTTGGATTCCTTCCCAACCCATATCGACTTACAATTACATGGCTACCCTTAGGTATGAAGTAACCGGCAACTATAGTATCCATTGTTGAAACATGGGGTGGAAGAAAAGGTGAAATTGGATGCAACCTAAAAGCCTCCTTGATACATGCTTTTATGTAATTGAGTTTCGGTATATCTTGCTCCTCGACTGGCTTTTGGCTACCTACTACATGATTCAACTCATCAACTGCTTTTTTTAGGATCATAGGTTCATTAATCATCTCGCCGATTATCCATTCTACAGCGTTAGACGGATTATCAATTGCGGCCACCATTAGTTCCTTATATTTCATAACACATAAAGATAAACTTTAGAAAAAGACATATCATGCAAACATAACTGTAATGTGTAAAAGCTACATCACATACGAAAACTTAAAATAATTTGGGCTTTAATTTCCTCTGGCGTAAGCTTTGGATTTTCATGTTTAATAAGAATATCAAGCAAGTCACAATTTTCATTTCTAACTCCACTGTTCCACATTTGAATACGTTCATCTACCAATGGGTCTTGGTACTTTCGAACAACTTCAATTGCCATCCTCATTTTCCTTTCATGGCCGTCAAAGTCAGTCTTTCCTCTTAACCATTGGAAGTAATCAGTGATGCAAAATGCATAAAGATGCTTCAGGATGATAAAAAGTGCAGTCATATATTCGGTTTCTTCTTCACCCGGCCCTCCGTCTTCCATTCCTTGCCCAAAGAATCTTGTCCCAAAAATTATGTTCCTCATTAAGTTCCCGCAGAAATGTTGGCTCACAACACGAACGTTTATTAACCCCCCTTTAACGATAGCGTCTTGCTTATCTATTTGATTGCATATGTACCTAAGCAATTGATTGGCTTCTTCGTCACGCTTAGGTTGGAGCCGTTTGTGCATTAGCGGTGAAAGCATCTCGCGAGTAATAATTCTTTTCATCTTTCTCCATTGTTCACCAAAGGGCGAAAATATTGTAGCGAGGTATCCGCCACTTGTCAAATCGGCACACATCATATCAGGCCTTGAAATGAATATTTCATCTTGTTTTTTCAAGATCTCACATGCAATATCTGGTGACGAAACCACAATGACGTGGGTTGATGGCCCTAACCGGGCGCAAAGGATTGGGGTATCAAACTGGTCCATAAGCTTATGGATCCACCGGAAAGTAGGTTTATTTAGGAGCATTTGGATAGCGCATCCGAAAAAGGGTAAAGGGGTTGGGCCAGGTGGTAATGAACGTGAGTTTCTTGAAGATTTCTTCTTTAAAAACCCACCAACAACATATATGAACATGGCAAGAATGAGGATGAAGGTTAGTGACATGGTTACTATGAACTAAAAAAAGATATGAGCATGGGTGTGAATTGGAAAACATGCTCCACGAGGGTTTAAATAATGCCAAGTAGGGGACCATTATAATGAACTCATTTTAGATTGCATTAAGAATTTTATATAGCTTTTTTCCCTTCCCCTCAAACGGACCGTAAGAATACCACGTGTCTATTCATGAGGTGGACGGTTCAAGGTCTATAAAGTGCAAATAATTGTTTTTTAAACGGGATTTTTTTTAATTTATTTTTTAAGTATTTTTTACTTCCGAGAGAATTTCATGAATGGTCATGTGGTTTGAGTAAAACTTTATGTATGGTCCCTAATGTTTAAAACATTCATGCGTAGTCCCTAAACATCAAATTTGGTTTCATTATTGGTCCAAAAAGATAACCCGGTTAACTTTGGGTGTTAAATGTTGCACGTGATGGGTAGTTTGGTCGATCTAATTCTTTCTTCTTTCTGTCTATCCTTTTAGAGTATTCTCATCCCTTCCACTGCTTTAAATCTAAAATTACATAAAAATCATTGTATTTTTTCTCTTTTTTTCCAATTAAATAATACTTTTTATATCTTTATCATTATCTTTTTTCTTTCATTTAGTTATAACCCTTCCAAAAATTATTAAAAGAATTTATAAAATGCTACCAAAACTTTTCAAATATATATAAAGATCACTGCATTTTTCATATTGAAGACAAGTTGAATTTGAAATGGTAGGGTGATGTTGTGAACACTAATTATCCGGGTCCAACTATAATTTATAAAACCAATATTACCCAACAAAATAACCTACTAACAGAGGCCCAACAAGTTAACGCACGTTGCAAGCAAATGGAGAATGAAATTGTAGACAAGAATGAACATGTGTGTGTGAATTATATGATTTCTCGCATCCATTCTTTGTAATACGTTTTCTATTTCCATTTCTCTATGTAACTAGTTCTTACTAATTCAATAAAATAAAAATAAAAAATATGAGCTGATAACTAGGGCCCAACCTAAGGGGGCAGGGTGGTTGACCGCCTCCAGTCCAACACCCCGCTAGGCCTGAATTTGTTTTTTATAAAAAATATTTATATTTTTATTTAAACAAATATGTATTTTAATGTTTAAACACAAGTAAACAAATATGTATTTTAATGTTTAAACACAAGTAAACAATCATTAGCTTTGTGTAGTGGCAAATTTGTTTTACTCTCAACCCAAATGTTGTGTGTTCTACTTTTACTAGAGACATAATTTTATTTTTGCACAATCTAAATCTTAACCAAGTTTGCCCGTTTTAAAATTTAAATGTTAAAAAAAACATTTTACCTAAGGCCCAAAATTTTTTATGCCTTCGACTCAAAAAATTTTAATAAATCTCAAAGACGGACCTGCTGATAACCTCTATAATTCTTAGTGTTGGTATGCTTACTTTTGTTGAATCGTTTTATTTCCACAGGCTAACAAAACATTTTGGTGAATAATCTCAACTATGCAACATACATATTTATTTTTTGTGAACCAAAAAATCAAACTCAAAGCGACACAGCCCTTACACATGTTGTTTTGGTGAGTCCACACGCAAATAAATTATATGATATATTTTTGCAATTTTAACAATTCTCGATTCATAGAATTGGATTTCCATTAATTACAAAAGTATTGCCGGTCTGTTAATGCAAAAGACCTTTGTACATGATATCAACGTTTCACCAAATGTTGAAGACTTTGTTGCCGACAATTTCTTGGAATGGTATGTTTTGCACAAATGTTGAAGACTTTATACCTTAGAGCAATGAAAATGGGTGGGGTGAAACAAGCTAGTGAAACCTTCTCTCTCTGCCACGTCTGCGCTACATCAGCTTTCACATACCCATTTTTACATCCGTGTCATGAGCTTTTTTGTACGTTTGTCGTTTAACGCCGATGGGTTGCGAAAGCGACTTGACAATTGTCGAGTAATCCGGATATATTCCATCGGCAAGGTAATACCCACGCTTGTAAAGCGTCCCTCTAAGCTCAAAAGAGGAGTCCGGGCCCGTCTCGTTGATCCAATCGTCAAATACGGGAGATTGATCAAGTACATTTATGACGTTGTTTGAGCCGGCAACACCAAAAAATGCATGCCAAAACCATAAGTCTTGGGACGCCACCGCTTCTAGAATAATACTAGGATATGGATGATCACCTCGTGCAAACTGACCATGCCACGCAGTAGGACAATTTTTCCAATCCCAATGCGTGCAATCGATGCTACCAAGCATGCCGACAAAACCGTGTTTTTCGGCATGCTTCGCCTGTAACTGTTCAACCTCACTAGCCGTAGGCTTACGTAAATATCTACTACGATACAACAAAACAATAGCTTTAGAGAATTTGTAGACACATGACCTGATGTGTCGACCCGACATCTTCAAATATTCGTCGAGCATATCACTAGCGGTTCCATACGCCATATAACGAATCGCGGCGGTACACTTTTGCAAGGTGGAGAAACCGACTCGACCTCTAGCATCAACCCGTTGGGTAAACCAAGGAACTTCTCGTTCGATGTCGTGTAGTATTCTTAAAAACAACTCACGACTCATTCGAAAATGGGTTTTAAACTCTGAGGCCGTGTAAACACACGGGGTGTTAAAATAGTCGTTTAGTAGTGCTTCGTGCGCAACCGCTCGGTCACGGTTTAAACGTGCACGTCGGGTTTCGTGTCGTATTGACGAACCCGAATCTTCTTGTTGTTGCCACCACTCATTACACCCCGTTGCAAAAGCACAAAACACAGAAGCGTTTTTTTCTTCGCTCGAAGACGAAGAGGAATAAGATGGTGATGACATTTTTAAAAAAATAATAGGGAATTTTTATAGATTTTAGAGAGGAAAATAGTAGTTTTGTGTGTTTGTTTCTATAAAATGAGAAGGTATTTATAGATAAAAAAGGAAATGGAAAAAGTTTTTTTTTTATTTAATAGCCAACGGCTATTTTTAAAAAATATTACCGTTGAATGGGGCCCACATGCATCTCTTTACCAACATCAACATCAACTTTGGCCGTGAAAGAAGTGGCGGAGAGGGGTTGACACCCCCTTCACGGAGGAAGGAGGGGGGGTGTTTCGCGCTCTCACGACGCCAAATGGTGTTTCTCTGGTGCACCGTGAGACCCATTTCCACTGCTCTTATTGTTTGTAGTGTGCATTTGAGTACTTTTGTAATACATTTTCTTTTTTTGTATATTTATGTTTTTATGTTGTATCTTTTATTTGTTTTGTGTTTGTTTCATTTAATTTATGATATTAATTTAAATATTGATAATTCTTGTGTTCTACACTGGTTCTAAAGGAAGTGCTTTTTAATATATCAACAAAATAATGATTCAAAATTCTTTTTAATTACTTCATATAGAAAACAAGTTTTGCATGATATTTATTTTATTGAATTTTGCCAATTAAATCCAAACGTGTTCTATACGAAATTCCGTTGCCCACCGACGTTACCAACCCTAATGAAACCTAACGATGATTGTTTTAATAGTGTTTGAAATTATTCCCAACACCTGAGAGTGAGTCTTCTTAAGACGGGATGTCAATCATCCATACTGATTTCGAAGCTTAGGCCTGACTCATCCAAAAACACTATTAAGGAGAAAACCTGCTAATATAAGAAAAACCTCACTAAATCAGGTCTCAAAATTGAGACCACAAAATTTTAACTCTTAACCATCAATCTAATGTCATTTATTGGAACATAAGGCTAGGTTTGAAATGCATACGAAACTAGTTATCACCACATCCCAAAATTACAAGTGTTTTTGTTGTGGTTCAAAGTAAACATGGTTTTTCGTATGGCCCACTAACACATTATATTACGCTTGGCCCACCAAATTTAAAGGCATGACTTACAATCACTTATTTTACCATAAATTTACTTTTCTGTGCACCATGAATTGTATGTGACCAGAATTTTTTGCATGTATATTTCGCGCAGATAGATGTGACATCTAATTAATTTTTCCCCACACATAACATGAGTTTTTTTCTAAGAATGATGCAGTTACAAAAAGTTGCTATTTTGGTATAGTTTAAAAACTATTTATTAAAATGATGTGTATAACGTATTTATATTTTAGTTTCAAGATAAATACATTCTTGAGTGGGGAGTTCATTCTTGAGTGGAATAGTTTTGTTCCAAGGAAGGTTGGGATTCTTGCTTGGAGAGCGGAGATAGGAAGCATCAGGGGCGTATCTACTTTTAGAGCAGGGGTCGGTCGATCCCTGTGAGAAATTTCTTTTTAGTGGTATATATTTGTTAAAATTTCGACCAACCCCTGTGAAATTTTGACATCGACCCCTGTGGAATTTCGTGAACGACAAAAAGACCATTTGAAAATTCGAGAACGACTCCCATGAAATTTTGAGACTGGCCATGCTAAAAAAAATAAACTTACAAATTTACATACATAATTATATAAATGTATATAAATAACTAAATTTGAGTTTAATTGAAACAAATTTAAGCCTAAATACACAATCAATCTAGTCCTAAGTTTTAAGTCCAAGCTCAAAACTCTCAACCCAATATACATCTAACTTATTAAAAAAGGTTACAATGACGCAAATAATTTGCTAAGTGAGTTCAACGGATTATAAGTGTTTTAATCTTTAAAGAAAATGTTTCGACTTCCTACATACGCTGGTTTGCTCACCAACTTCATTTCTATTGGTTTATCGTTTATTGAGGCTAGCTCTCGGATTACCCGTCGCAACCACAAACGTTGAAAATAGTTTTACGTGAAGTCTGGTTTGCGTAATAATATGGGCGATAAGAATTTAAAGAATAGTTGTATTTGTTTTATTGAAAAAGACATGTTTACTATATGATATTGTTGTTAAGCTTCAAAAAATGAAAACCCGTAAAGAACAATTTTATACATGACATTTTATTTATGCATTTCTAATGAAGTTTCACGTATTTTTTTGTTTGATTATCTTTTTTCTATATTACTCGAGCCGACCCAATTCTAGCCGATCGGAGGGGCCCAACCGGACCAAAAAATTATATACCGATTACTTGACACGGGCGGCCGAAACAGATCGGGAAAAAATTATATAACGATGGCCAACTGAATACCTACTAAAAAGTTTTTCGACCCCTGTAAAAAAATTTCCTGGATCCGCCACTGGATGTATCTTGTATCTTGAGGATTTGAAATTCGTGGATATAGATCCCCAATGGGTATATCTTGGTGAAGTTGAGATCCTTTGTGCAGCTGAAGAAGATTAAGTGCTAGAAAGATCAGAATATTTTCACAAGTTTTGAGTTAGGCATGGAATATTCTTTTTGGAGAATCCTTCAGATACTATGAAGTAAAGTTTGTCGTTTTAGTAATGCAAAAACTAACTAAACTTGATAGCTAGAGAAAGTAATATATTATATACATGAGGAGCTCTGTTTGATTATTTATACTAACTTATAACTTTATTAATCTGAACTTTGAGAATTATTGATTTATTAAAGATAAATTGGATTTTAATAATTTTAAAAAAATGTTATTGGTCAATAATAATTTCAATTGAGTTTATTTCATTGGTGGTCTCAAATTTAAAAAAATTAGCTCTCAGTGGTTCCCTGTTAATAAAAATTTAACGGCGTTAAACTTTTTTCCGATTTCAAAATGAACTATTAGGGCTTCTGATCGAAATGATGATACGAGCCGATTGATGTAAAACTTAGCTCGAAACAATGCTCCAAATGAATTAATTTTTGTTAATTGGAAGTTCAAATACCCAATTTGAAGTACTAATTAAGCTATTTGGAACATCATTTCGAGCTAAATCTTACACAATCAACTCATATTTTCATTCCGACCAAAAACCCTAAAAAATCATTTGAAATTCGATAAAAACTTGATGTCATTAAGTTTTTTTTTAACCGGAGACCACTGAGAGCCAGTATTGTTTTAATTTGGGACTACCAGTAGGATTAAACTTAGTTATGATTATTATCGGTCAATAACATTCAGTAGGAATTATTAAAACCCAATTTTCCTTGATTAAAAAGCGTAAACTGAAAGAGAAATATTTAATTTCTAAACATGCATATAGGGTTTAATTTGTGAGGCAGACCGAATAACCTAGCTCCACCATGTGGGAGATGATATTTACATGACTTTGTTTAAACTATTCAATCCAATTTAATTTTGCAAAATACAACTCTATCCCAAGTTATCTCAATGTAAAAAAACCAAGAAACTACGAAACTGAATTAACATTAAACAATTGTTTAAATCAATGGAACATACAATTGAATTCAAAAAACTTTAATGGGTTCACAAATATCAATCCAAACCTAGGTAGAACTAAAACCAAAACCAAGGTTCACATATACAAAACCTTCACTAGAGAAGATCATCGAAAACAATCAGCCAATCATGATTATAAAAAATTCAAATACTATTAGCAAAAAGGTAAAAAAAAAAAAAAAACGTTCAACGAATAATGAGCAAACAAATAAACAGTTAAACGAGTAAACAGACTTTTTCATGTAAAACCTCCCAACTAAACTTCTCCCTTTTTAACGGTTTAAATTAAAACTTGATTGATTTACCATAAGCCCACGATTTGGTATTAGTGTCCGGCCCACTAACTTTGCATCCATATTCATTTGAAACAAATTGATGCTACATTTATTCATTCATTCCATAGAAAATTATGATTTTTCTCCATGTGTAATATAGACGGGAGCATGTTGAACCACTGATTTTTAAATTGCGTGTGTTGACCCACGTATTTTTCTGATTGTCGATATGAGCCACTGCCGTTAGTTGACCATTAGTTAACTGGTGAATAGCAAGAGTATTTTAGTAATCTTCTCTTAATAAATAATAATAATAATAATAATAATAATAATAATAAATTAGTAATAGATGATGATAATAATAATAATAATAATAATAATCATCATCATCATCATCATCAATCAGCTCACCATCATCATCATCCATGGCAACTCACCGCCTTAATGAATCTCATCTCCGACATCGTCAGATCTCCACTCTCCACCACAACAATCGTTTCTTCTCCGGCGAGTTTCGGAAACTCCGGCAGCCACACTGGTACATGATGATTCCGTACAACTCCGGCGAGTTTCAATCCAACTCTCTCGTTATCAAAACCTCCTGAAAATCTCGCCGCCGCTGACGAGGCAACGGCTTAGCAAACGAAATCTCGCGAGTGTAACAAGCAAATCCCCTTATATCATGAAGAAGTTGACGATTGAGCGCGTTTGTATCAGACGAAGTTGCAGATTTGTGCCACGACGAGTTTCACGACGGCGGTGTGGAGATCCTGTGATGATTCCAAGGAAACGTTGGTTTGAGATTTAGAGAATGAAGTTTTCTATTTGTTCATCTTCTTCTTCCTCTTCCTCTTCATCTTCATCTTCATCGTTGAGTGGTAATTTCGAAACCCTAGTTTTTTTTTCTGAAATAATTAACATTTTAAAGTTGGGTACATCCAGGTCACTTCTATCACCGGAAGCTTTAGATGAGGATTAATCTTAGGAGCTTTAGATGAAGTGTTGAAGGAGAATAGGAAACCCTAATTGGGATTTGGGGAAATGAAGTGTTGAAGGTAGTATTATATATTTCATATTATGTAATAACACAAATGGATCAGCTTAGCTCACATGGTTGACTCTTTGTGTTAGTGAACCAGAGGTCTAGGGTTCGAATCCCATCCTCTACATGATTTTGGATAATTATTTTTAAACTGAATTATAAGCTTAGGGGTAAAAACGTAATTTTAACATTTTATAACGAGTCAACGGACGTTTGACTAACTGTAGAGGTCAAACTGCGCCCGCCTGAAAAATAGAATGGTACAATATGTGCAATTTAAAAACCAATAGTCCAACGTGCTCCCACCCATATTACACAGGGAGGCAAATCATAATTTTCTCTTCTTTGTATATGTTTTTTTTTTGGTTTACTAACATCACGATTTATCACCTCTAAATATCGTTTAGTATGCATAACTGGATGACAAAATGAAATAACTTATTACGAGGGAATGATAAAAGGTGTGTTTGGCCATCAATGTCGTGTATTGATATGCCATATAAACAATTTGATGAAATAATGTATATCATTTTTACCTTAGTTTCTTCTCATGCTTACAAAATGTAAAATGTATTTAACTGTAAGGCCAAAAGTTGTGGCTTACTATATTAATGTGGCGAACTCGTTAATTATATTTTGGTCAAGGGATTAATTAAAGTCGGCAAGTAATCCGGATCTGAGACGACAACTTTGATGCACGTGTATAATTTCAACGGGAAGAAAGGTTCTAGATTATTTGTGTTTTAGGTATAAATAGGACTTTATTGTATTTCATATGTATGTGTTTTCTATTAATCAACCAACCAAGGGGAGCTCACCTTGGGTGAGATCGGTTCGTTTATTATATTTCATGTTTTATTACTGATTATGGAATTGTTTGCTATCCTTATTATCTTTATATTATTTGTTCGATTGTTTGATTTCACCACACCCATCTCGATTGTTTATCAAGAACAAATCCATTCGTTATGCCAGATCCGGTTTTAGGAGACCAACAACAACAACAACACCAATAATAATAATAATAAATTTAAGGTTTATTAGAATTTAATAATCCAAACTTTGGCCTATTGGCCGATATTAATCCCAACTTAAAAAATTCCCTAGAATAATCCCAACTTTCACTCCATTGGCCTCCACTGAGCCTTTTGTTAACAGGAACTAACTCAGTTAGTTTTAAGACAAAATATGTCATTTCTACAAATTGAGGGGGACAAACGAAAAATATGAATTAACTTACAAACTAAATGACACGGGCGCCACCACCACCGCGGTTGCCGCCACCGACACCGCGACCCTCGACATCGCCACCACCACCACCACCACAACCACCGCCGTCAACACCGTCACCACCACCACTGTAGCCTCCGCCACCGGTGGTGGGGGTGTAGGCAGTGGCGGAGGTTGCGGTGGTAGTGGCGGTGTCGACGGCGGCGGTCATGATGGTGGCGGTGTCGAGGATCGCGATGTTGGTGGCGGAAACCGCGGTAGTGGTGGCGGCAACTCAATTTGTAGAAATGACATATTTTGTCCTAAAACTAACTGAGTTAGTTCCTGTTAACAAAAGGCTCAGTGGAGGCCAATAGAGTGAAAGTTGGGATTGTTCTAGGGAATTTCTTAAGTTGAGATTAATATCGGCCAATAGGCCAAAGTTTGGATTATTAAAATCCAATAAACCTAAATTTAATAATAATATCGATGAATAATTAACAAATAAATATTAGCATCTAACCACAGCTTGGTATAGTATTAAAGGTGTCTATTCTTCAATCAAAATGTTATGAGTTTTAATGTCATTTTAGGCATGATATAAAATAGGTGTGAAAAAAAGAGAGTATATTAGTACCTATTTTAAACTGATCTAAGGACAGAAATTTTAAAGATAGAAATTCAGCCTTCTAAAGCAACTTTTTATTCAATACTAGTTATCAGGTTCACATTATACAATACGTAACAAACTGATATAAGTTACACATGGGGGGGGGGGTTTGTATATAAAGGATATGTGTTTGTATTTTTCATTATTTGGTTTTAAATTTTGAGAGAAATAAATAAAAATTACATTTCAATCATTTTCTTTTATTTTAGGAATATTTAAGATTAAAAATATAAATGATTTATTTTGGGGAAAAAATGTGTGTCCAACCTATAGCCAGCCCTCTCTAGAGCATTCTCCTTCAATCCCTCAAAACACCCTCTATATTTATTATTTAGAAAAATATTCTCATTATTCACTCAATTCTATCCCCTATTTATATTCACTAACCCTAAATAATGAACACATGTTACAATAACTTTTTATATATAAAAAGCTATTGTACACTCTCCATCTCAACTACATAGTACTTTCACCCGTCCTCGTCACTTTCTCTCGCTCGTCTTTATAGGGTTCCTCAACCCTCTCTAAATCAAAGAGTTCTGGTTTGAAACGAAGCAATTGGTGTCCATGTGTTCATCGATATAAGTTGCGCAAGAGGTACCTCTCTATCTTCATCTCTCAATTTCATTGTGTTTATTGTAAGATTACAACTATTTGTTGGGTTCCAATGGTGATCAGTCAAAGGTTTAACAATTAAACCCGGTTTTAATTGGTTTCATAGTTATTAATCAAATTAATAATAAACAAGAAAACGCGAAGGAATATTAAATCGAGTAATCACCAAAAACAGAACCGTACAGGATCCGGTTACATACGATACGAGTACGAGTAAAACAACCAAAGTAAATAAATAATATACATGACATTATTTAAGTTTTACATCGGTTAATAAATAACCGGTTGAGACACCGAGAGCTAACGGACAACGCTAGGTGACCAAACGAGATGAACCAACAACGGTGGCAGTGCACGAGTGGATCGACAACGAGGATGACACGACCAACGGGGACAACGGGGCTGCGGCTGCTGGTCGGCTGCGGCTACCTATCCGGTAGCTGGCTGTCCGACGGCGGTTGGCTGTCCGACGGCGGTGAGAGGAGCCGAGAGAGAGAGGGAGGAGATGGTGGCTAGGGTTTATTCTCTCTTGAATAATCTAAACCCTAATGACATATTAACTAGTTTAAATAACTAGTTAATCATGTCGGACCACTAAGCTCATATTAAGCCCAATCTCATTAAAGGTCCATATCTCGTTTATTAGTCGTTACCAATTAACTAGTGTAAGCGGTCCACGTCCGTTACCCAAGGTGTAACTCTTACGGGTCATAACCCGGTTGGCCGCGTTGACTTAAGCAGACCGATCCATATTTCTAACAGTCTCCCACTTGGACGGATTCGGTTAAGTTTCTCAATGCTGACAACCAGCGGTGCTCTAGCTACACATGGCTGCCCCCAACAGGTTGTGACATTTTAAATTCATTAACCAAAGGATCTTGGAATACACTATTGCAAGATAATGAAAATATAGTAATCATTGTCATTTATCCTTTCTGTATAAGACACCAGTTGAACAATGAGACATGGATCAGATCAATCTCATATGGCGTACAACCATTATCATTTTCGTTCTCGAGTCAAAGTGGTCCAATCAAACACACAGTAAGTTTGGGTGAGGCCTCACACTTTCCCAGTTTGAATCAACGAAGGCGCCAAGTGTTTAACTGTTACATATCATGTATAAGTACATAATCCCATCTTGAATATATACAACTCCCACTGAACTTCAGAATACTCCCTACCAATGCCTTTATGACTCGCAGTTACGCGACAGCGTTTGACAGTGATCAAAGAATACCTTTTGTAAACGAAAGTTCTAATATGTATCTCAGGTCTAAGGATACTAAATGAGCATACCAATATCAAATGAATATTATGACTAAGATCCATGAAGACGATTTGATGCGAGTTACATCCAATGTCATTCATAATGAGGTCTGTGAGTTTGGAAGTCAACCCTTTGAGTCCAAAGTCAGAATAGTCTTAATTCAGAATCGCTCCCACGAGTCTGACCGACTACGGATAATTTAGAATACAATATTCATGGATTAAACATATTAAAATGAACACAGTTATAATACTCAACGTTTTCATTTAACCATTAAATCAAAAGTGAACTCAAAAGTATAACTGTTTAAATGTTCATACATCCAAATACTAAATCAAAACAAATTATTAGCTAATCTAAGACCGATAGCATCCCTGTGTTGGTCATGCTTGTCCTGAGTCAATGGCTTAGTGAACGGGTCTGCTAGGTTTTGATCTGTGTCTACTTTGCTTATTATGATTTCACCTCGTTCCAGTATCTCCCATATGAGGTGGAACTTCCTTAGAATGTGCTTGGCTCTGTGATGAGATCTGGGCTCTTTGGCCTGAGCAATAGCACCTGTGTTATCACAGAACACCTCGATTGGTTTGCGAATACTCGGAACCACATCGAGATCGGTGATGAACTTCTTCATCCAAGCATCCTCTTTAGTAGCATCCGATGCAGCTATATATTCGGATTCGATGGTAGAATCCGCCACTACACTCTGCTTGGAGATCTTCCAATAAATGGCTCCTCCATTGAGAGTGAAAACGAAACCTGACTGTGAGCGAGAATCTTCTCGGTCAGTCTGGAAGCTAGCATCAGGGTAACACTTTACAGTGAGCTCCTCTTCCACTCCCCCAAACACCAAGAATATATCTTTGGTCCTATTCAAGTACCTTAGAATATTCTTTACGGCAGTCCAATGGGCTATGCCAGGACTCTGTTGAAAACGACTGGTCATGCTCAAAGCATACGAGACGTATGGTCTAGTATATAACATAGCATACATGATAGAACCAACCGCTGAAGCATATGGAATTGCTTGCATATGTTTATATTCAATGTCCGTTGCCGGAGATTGCGATTTGCTCAACATGGTTCCTTTAGTCATTGGAACAGCTCCTTTCTTGGAGTTTTTCATTCAGAAGCGTGCCATTACTTTGTCTATGTAAGTACTTTGACTTAGCCTTAGAATCTGCTTAGATCTATCCTATAGATCTTTATTCCCAGAATATATGCGGCTTCTCCAAGATCTTTCATTGCAAAACAAGATTCCAACCAGTGCTTAACTTCCTTAAGCATAGGAATGTTGTTTCCAATGATCAATATATCATCCACATACAAGATGAGGAATGATATAGTGCTCCTACTAGCCTTTCTGTAAACACAAGGCTCATCTTCATTTTTGACAAAACCAAACTCTTTGATTTTCTCATCAAAGTGAAGATTCCAGCTTCGAGATGCTTGCTTAAGTCCATAAATGGACTTATTCAATTTGCAAACCCTATTAGGATATTTAGGATCGACAAAACCTTCAGGCTGAACCATATAAACATCTTCAGAAAGATGTCCATTAAGAAAAGCGGTTTTGACATCCATTTGCCATATCTCGTAGTCATAGTACGCGGCTATGGCAAGTAATATCCTTATTGACTTAGTCATAGCAACGGACGAGAAGGTTTCATCATAGTGAACACCTTGAGTTTGAGTAAAACCTTTCACAACTAGCCGTGCCTTATAGGTTTGCACATTTCCATGCATGTCGGTTTTTCTCTTGAAAATCCATTTGCTCCCTATTGCCCGACTATCGGGGGGTAGCTCAACCAAGTTCCAAACTTGGTTATCCTGCATGGATTGCATCTCGGTGTTCATGGCATCTTGCCATTTATCGGATTTCGGATCCAAGATAGCAGATTTGTAGTTAGTAGGCTCGTCGCCAGACTCGGCTACTAATAAGACTTCGGGACCATCTAGATGCCATAAGTATCTAGAATTTGGTACGGGAGTCCTACTACTTCTGCGAACGATCGTGTTTACATATGATGTATCAGCAACAACTTGTCGATCAGACGCTCCAACTTCCTCAGCGGTTGTTTGTGGTTCTTGAATTTCTTCAAGATCGACAATGTTATCTCCAGTTCCTCAATTGAGAAATTTCTTCTCAAGGAAGTGGCCTTTCCTCTTGATAGAAATAGTATTTGTATCAGGATAAAAGAAGTAATAACCGCTTTGGTTATAGTATCCGACGAAAACAACTTTTACGCCGCGGGGATCAAGTTTGTCATCAGACTCACTTGAGATGTAAGCATCACATCCCCATACTCTAAGGTAAGACAATTTGGGCTTCTTTCCCTTATGCCATATCTCATATGGGGTTTTGTCTATCTTCTTAGTTGGAGCTAGATTGACAATGCGGGCAGCGGTCATATAGGTGTAACCCCAAAAGGAGTGAGGCAAGTTAGTTCTACATATCATCGATCGAACCATGTTTAGCAAAGTTTGATTTCTCCTCTCGCTCACACCATTATGTTGGGGTGTTCCAGGTGGAGTGAGTTGTGAAACAATTCCATGCTATTTTAGATGAGTGATGAACTCTGAGCTGAGATACTCTCCACCTCGATCTGATCGAAGCATTTTAATGGTTTTACCAATTTGTTTTTCCACTTCGTTTTGAAACTCTTTGAACCTTTCAAAAGTTTCGTGCTTGTGTTTCATTAGATACACATAAGCGTATCGACTATAATCATCGATAAAAGAAACGAAGTATCTTTAATGGTTTCTAGTCATGGTTCTGAAGGGTCCACATACATCAGTATGTATGAGCCCTAACAGATCACTTGCTCGTTCACTTTTATGAGAGAAGGAGTCTTTGGCGAGTTTGCCAGCTAAGCAAGATTCGCAATCATCAAACGAGTACGGTCCTATGGATTCAATAATCCCTTCGGATTGGAGTCTTTTAACTCTTGCCTTGCTTATGTGGCCAAGTCGGCAATGCCATAGAAAAGTATCATTGATGCTAGTCTTGATACGTTTTGAAAGATGATATACGTTATTTTCAGTTTGAACATCAATCTCATAAATACCATTTCGAGGTTTAGCCTCAAAATAAAAGATATCATTTAAGTAAGCAGAAATAGCCATGCCATTAAAAACGTACTTAAAACCTTGTTCAAGCAACAATGAAAATGAAATGATGTTTCTGGTCAAACCAAGAGCATACAAACAATTATTCAAAGGAAAAACTAGGCCAGATGGACAAGTAAAATGAAAAACACCAGCTGCCAGAACTGGTACTCTCTTCCCATCTCCAACGATGAGTTCCGTGCTTCCTTTATTCAGTTTCTTCCACTTCTCAGGCTCCTTCAAGACATTAACAATGTGGAAACCACATCTGGTATCAAATACCCATGTGTTTCTAGAGACAGTGAAAAGTTCAATAACGTATATGGAAATACCTCGAGAAGAGCCTTCACCATTGGCCTTCCTCTTTGCTAGCTCAGCTAGAAGCTCGGGGCAGTTACGCATCCATTGCCCCATCTTGTTGCACTTGTAGCACTAGCGCTCCTCAGGAGGCGGCGGTGGTGCCTTTGCAACTTTCTTGTTAGTGTTGGTGGCAGATTTGGCAGCAACAGTAACTTTATTCTAGCCTTTTCCCTTATAACCCTGATTCTTGGGTTTCGGCTTCTTTATACAAGCATATCGGATCATCAGAACTTGATTGGTCCTAGAAGGAATGTTCATCTCAGCCGTTTTGAGCATGTTGTGCAGCTCCGGCACTGTCTTTACCCAGCCGTTCATGTTGAAATTCATTACGAACTGGTCGTAAGAGCTGGGGAGAGAGTTGAGGATGAAATCCGCTGCCATCTCATCGGACAGGGGACAATCAAGTTTCCTAAGCTGATCGATGTGCCCCTTCATCTTTAGGACATGCGCACTGACGGGAGACCCTTCTGCCATCTTGCAGCTAATGAGCTGTTTCATGGTGTCGAACCGTTCCTGACGGGCTTGTTTCTGGAACATGCCCTTGAGTTGCTCCAACTTCTCATAGGCACCAAAGTCTTCTAAGCCTTTAGCAAGCTCAGAAGTCATGATGGCTAGCATAATACAGGAGACCTCAGCCGAGTTACCCCTATGCTTGTCAAGAGTTTTTCGAGCAGTGGCTGTGTTGTTTTCAGGCTCAGTTGGAACAGGTCCATCGAGAACATACAGGCGCTTTGCCATGGTGAGAACAAGTCTCAAGTTGCGGTGTCATTCGATGAAGTTGGTACTGTTCAGTTTATCCTTCTCAAGGATAGTCTTAAGGGCGCAGGGTGAGTTTTCGTTTGACGACATTTGATTAATTAAGCAAAAGTAAATTTAATTAGTATTTTCGACGTTGTAGACCTATTATTAATGACCCAATAACATTAATAAAATAGGAGTGTGAGAATCTGGGTTCCAGTTATTAAAGGTAGCTGTAGCACACAACATTAATAAGTGGTTAGGCAGACTGACAACGATTGTCAATTGTGAATAGAGCACAACTCTCGGTTATGAGGCCTATAGAGACAACGATTGTCTGTATAGATACGTTTAGCCTCATCTTTGCCCACTTTAAGTCTCCAGACAGCTTTAGCACGTAATAGGAGAGTAAAGTAATAGTTGTCCTAGTACCGTGACCTGTGAAAGGGTCGGATGTGTCAACGAAACGCTTTCACCTTGATGGGATAAGCTAGAAAACAAGTGCGGTGCTGTAGCTCCAAACACTCGAAATTTCGCATTATGCTTCAAGTGTGACTTGTAGTAGGATTGGCATAAACTATTGGTTTTTAAATTGGGATTAATTTTAAAAATTACCAAAATAGAGTAAAAGTCAAATTTTACTGTATTTATTATCGGGACGAATTGATGAACCCTTTCATCTCTCAGGACACTTAGTTTTAAATAACCTATTAAAAACTAAGTTTGTCGCGATATAACTAAACAATTTTAAGTTAATATAAAATCTATTAAGTTATTAGTTTTGGAAATCATAACGCTTTTAATTTTCAAAACTTACTTGGTTAATAAAATGTTTATTTTCAAATCTATTTGATATTAGGTCGGTGATATTATAATCCTATTATAAACAATCCAAGCAACCACAATAACAAATAATAATATGTAAATCCTTATGGCCAAAAGGTGATCGGTCTCGCTAGAGCCAACTAGGGAGACCAATCGGGTCAAGGGGTTCACAACACAAAACAACCACAAGGATGGACTTCTTCGTGCATCCCGTCATCTTGTCCGAACTTCCACTAACTCCAAGAAATCCCTGAGCCCGTCCTCGGTTATCTTCGCGTCTTCTTTATTACAAATTTATAAACTAACAATAATTTGCCCTATTACAAATTTGAACCATCTTTATTGCCAAAAGAAAACCGAAAAATAAATAATAACCGTTTACAACTTTTGAACCATCCATATGGCCAAAAACAAGCTCAACAACCAAACAAACATAGGTCGGGGCCGGATTTACATATTCAAAATAAATAAAATTTCGGGTCGTTTTGACTTGGTCAAATAAAATAAACAAAACTTTGACAAAATCTAAAATTACCCGAAAACTAATCTAGATCTACAAACTTTAAACGATTTAAACTAATCTAATCTAGACGACATCTGATTAAAAAAGAAAAAGTAAATTTAATTAGTATTTTCGATGTAGTAGTCCTATTATTAATGACCCAATAACATTAAGGAAATAGGAGTATGAGAATCTGGCTTCCAGTTATTAAAGGCAGCTGTAGCACACAACATTAATAAGTGGTTAGGCAGACTGACAACGATTGTCAATTGTGAATAGAGCACAACTCCCGGTCATGAGGCCTATAGAGACAACGATTATCTGTATAGATACGTTTAGCCTCATCTTTGCCCACTTTAAGTCTCCAGATAGCTTTAGCACGTAACAGGAGAGTAAAGTAATAGTTGTCCTAGTACAGTGACGTGTGAAAGGGCCGGATGTGTCAACGAAACACTTTCATTTTATGGGATAGGCTAGAAAACAAGTGCGGTTCTCTAGCTCCAAACACTCGAAATTTCGCAGTATGCCTCAAGTGTGACTTGTAGTAGGATTGGCATAAACTATTGGTTTTAAATTGGGATAAATTTTAGAGTTACCAAATAGAGTAAAAGTCAAATTTTACTGTATATGTATCGGGACAAAATGATGAACCCTTTCATCTTTCATGACACTTAGTTTTAAATAACCTTTTAAAACTAAGTTTGTCGCGATATCACTAACCAATTTTAAGTTAATATTTAAACTATTAAGTTATAAGGTTTTGGAAAATCAAATATAGTTTAATTTTGCAAAAACTCAATTGGTTGATTAAAAATTTATTTTAATATATTTGGTATTAGGTTGGTGGTATTATAACCTATTATAATCAAGCAAGCAACCACAATAGCAAACAAGAATATGTAAATCTTAAATGGCCACAAAAGGTGATTGGTCTTGCTAGAGTCTATTAGCAAGACCAATCAGGTCAAGGGGTCACAACACAAACAACCACAAGGGGATGGACTCCTGGTGCATCCGGTCATCTTTGCTAACTCCCACTGACTTCAAGAACTCCGTGAGCTTGTCCTCGGTTTTCCTTCGGGTCTTCTTCATTACAATATTCACTAATACAAGTAATGAAAAACTAAACCCTATCTATTACAATTTTGAACCATCAAAGTGGCCAAAAACCATAAAATAAAACTGAAAAATAAATACAACTTTTGAACAATCCATATGACCAAAAACCAAACACCATTCAACCAAACAAACAAGGTCGGGCTAGATTTACATATTCGATAAATATAAAAATAAAATTGAGCAATATTTTGGTCAAATAAAATAAATAAAAATTGACCAAACCAAGATTGCTCAAAAACTTGTCTAGATCAAAAACTTCAACTAATTTGAAGTTTATGATGTAGATCCGGTGAAAAGACCGGATTCGACTCGTATGTTGTAACCAAGGCTCTGATACCACTGTTGGGTTCCAGTGGTGATCAGTCAACGGTTTAACAAGTAAACCCGGTTTTAATTGGTTTCATAGTTATTAATAAAATTACTAATAAACAAGAAAACGCAACGGAATATTAAATCGAGTAATCGCCAAAAATGGAACCGTACAGGATCCAGTTACATACGATACGAGTACGAGTAAAACAACCAAAGTAAATAAATAGTATACATGACATTATTTAAGTTTTACCTCGGTTAATAAATAACCGGTTGAGACACCGAGAGCTAACGGACAACGCTAGGTGACCAAACGAGATGAACCAACATGGTGGCGGTGCACGAGTGGACCGACAACGAGGATGACACGATCAACAGGGAAAACGGGGCTGCGGCTAGCCTGGGCTACGGCTGCGGTTGCGGGTCGGCTGCGGCTGCGGATGCGGCTGGCTATGGCTACGGCTACGGCTGGCTGTCCGGTGGCTGGCTGTCCGGCGGCGGTGAGAGGAGCCGAGAGGGAGAGGGAGGAGATGGTGGCTAGGGTTTATTCTCTCTTGAATAATCTAAACCCTAATGACATATTAACTAGTTTAAATAACTAGTTAATCATGTCGGGCCACCAAGCCCATATTAAGCCCAATCTCATTAAAGGTCCATATCTCTTTTATTAGTCGTTACCGGTTAACTAGTGTAAGCGGTCCACGTCCGTTACCCAAGGTGTAACTCTTACGGGTCATAACCCGGTCGGCCGCGTTGACTTAAGCGGACCGGTTCATATTTCCAACACTATTTTCATAAATTCACCCTCATCCACCAAAAATTAGAAACACTAAAGCTAAAATAGCTAGTTTTATAAAGGGTCAAGAGTACATCTTTTACAAACGGCTAGTTTTAAGGCACCTAATTAGTAGGTTCCTTTTGTGTTGTTACTGAAGGGATACACCACCACTTATGAATCAACAAAAAAAGAAACTAAACTACGATTGAATAGGAAATTATGGTAGATGTTGATGGGACATATAATTAGCGCATTGGATATAATCTCTGTAACAATGAAAAGCAATCTAGGTATTGAAAATTAACAAGTCTAAAATAAATAGAACGCCTGATTAGTAAGAGATATAAAATGCATCTATTAAACATCCAATCCTATCCTTGCTAATCTTCTATATAACTTTTATTAGGGATGAGATCGGTACCGTACGGGTACCGAAAATCCTGATTCCGAGAATAGCAAATTATTGGTACCAGTACCGAAGTATTTGGTTCGGCACCGGTATTGAAGGTAAAACTTGAGAAATGCCGGAACTGACGATACCAAATCGGTACCAGAACCAATCGATACCAGTACCGAATTTGCTCATCCCTGACTTGTATGCATGTATATAATCCTCATATTTCATACTTCTTATTTGAAAGGAAAAGTGTGTAGCTCTGTTATACACTTCCATTTTTAGTCTCAATATCTTTGCTATATGCTTGTATATGCCCACTAGCAAACTTCAACCAACATGCATCTAATCTGATTAAACTTTAATAGACTAAGGGTATGTTTGGTTGGAAATTATGGAATGAAGAGGGAATGTAATAAGAGAAGGAATGGAATGAACAAGGGAATGAAATGGATCATCACCGTTCCTTTGTCTTGTTTGGTAAACTATGGGAATAAAATGAGTAATTACTTTATGTTGTTTGGTATCCAAAAAATATTATAGAAATGAAATAAAAATAATAAAAATATTTCTATTCCAATATATATATATATATATATATATATATCTTTTACTTAAAAAAAATGAAATGGTGACGAAGGTGGTGGTAGCTCGAGCGACAAAAATGGTGGTGGTGGCGGTCAGGCGGGGTGTTGAGGTGGTGGGGTTGGCAGTGGTAGCATTGGTAGTGATGGCGATGGTAGGGTGGCGGCGACAAAGGTGGTGGTCAGGTAGCGAAAGTGGTGGTGGCGGTTATGGTCAGGTGGCGGTGACAGAACTGGTGGTAAGGTGGTGGTGGTGGTGGCGACGGCGACGGTGGCGGTGGTGGTCAGGTGGTGGTGGTGGCGATGGTAGTGGTGGTTGTTGTTAGGTGGTAGTGGTGTTGAGAAAGTAGAGTGAGGGAGGAATGAAATGAAAAAAAAAGAAGTGAGGGTGAGAAGGAATGGTTTTGATGGAATGGGATTCCATGTGTAATGGATGATTCCATTCCATTGAGCAAACAAACACCACTTTCTTCATTCCCACGTAATGAATCATTTCACCCCCCTGTCATTCATTCATACCAGACGCTACCTAATAATCAACATAATCCTTAATCCATACCCGGACAAGCAGAAATGAGTTGGATTCTGTATATTTGTTTGAACCAGTAACATATAACACCACATTCATCTAGGATGTTGATACCTAGTACTTCTAACATACAAATTAATGATAATCTGTAACAAGCAAAATAGAAGTAGGATAACATTTGATAACACAAAAATAAAGGTAACCTGAAAATAGTGGTGCATATTCTTTTTATTCTTTATTTGTAAACTACAAATAAAAGTAACATTAAATTGGTTATTTGTGTATTCTTTATTTGTGAATTACAAATAAAAAGTTATATAATTTTGCCTACATATTTCATCTTTACCGTTGATAAAATTTATGTGTATTTTGACATGTTGAGTTAATTGCATGTTTGATAACATGCCTCGCACATTCTTTCGCAAACTGTTGACATGCATGACTTCTGAAGATGATAGTGATGTTAATCTTAATGAGGATATCGAAGGACAGTGCGTTCGCAAGCATCGTAAATTTATTCGACGTAATCATATTCAAGGACATCGGCATCTATATCGCGATTGTTTTGCAGAAAATCCAATATATCCTTCAGATCTATGTCAAAAGAGATTTCGTATGTGCCTTCCTTTATTTCTCTGTATTCTAAATGAGGTAGTGGCTTCATGAGCCATACTTTGTCCAAAGAAGAGATCATGTGGGAAGGCTCGGTCTAACTTCCATGCAAAACATAACCGGCACTTAGAATGATGGCTTATGGGGTTACCATAATTTTATGTATGAATACATACGCATTGGTGAAAGCACCTCAACGGAGAGCCTCAAAAAATTATACGAGCCAGTAGTAAGTATCAATAAACATACTGCATTTATTGAATTATTTAATTATTATAATATTATTGTTAAGTATTTATTTAATATATATATACATAACTTTCAAGATGTGGCAAATTTAACCCTAAACTAAGCTTTTACCCAAATATGTTTCCCTCCTCATACTTCAGGGACCAAAGTGCAAATTTTGTATATCGTAACCCTTAAATCTGTTTAACCTGATCCAAACCCACACCCCAGACCTGATTAGCGAACCCATTTACACAAATTTGTGGCTTGGACCTCAATTCTCGTAACTAATATGGTAATTGAATCAAATCGTGTGTTATACATTCCAATTGCGACCTCACCGACGTTCTAATTTGGTTAAATCGATCAAAATTGATCAATTCTTCCTAATATACTAGCCTACCCTAAATAAATCGTGTTATACAAGATAACGAATGTAATAATACAATTAAACACACAATTATAATCACCAAACCCTCGCCGATATAACCCCTCTACTTAATTGAATTACCATCATCGTTTGCATGTTCGTTCATTAACTCGTTTAGCCGTTCTCTGTTATTCATAATTGACCCATCATAAATTATATTTCAAGGCAATTGCTTACTGTATTGTACTCGTCTTTGGTCAATTAACAACCCTAACATAGATTCGATTAACAATAACAGATTTACTCAATTGTTAATTCTAGGGTTTGTAGGAATTAGGGCCTCACTTTCTATTAATATATATTAAATAGTTTATGGGTTATAACCATGTTAGCCACCAGCCTAGTTGGCTGGTGCACCCCTAGTTAGAACTTGGTGGACGACTAGTCGCGGGTTCGAACCGAGGCCGTCCTTTTTTTGTATTACTTTTAGTATTTTTTGTTATTTTAATAAATTTTAATGAATAATAACAATAATAAATTATATTTTATAAAAGCCGACAAGATTACATGTTGTTTTTCACATCTTTGTTAAAAACCCTATATATGTATGTGCATATACGTATATATATGTGTATATACATAAAGATAATATAATTTGTTTAAATCTAAATATTAAAGAGTTATATGAATAAAAATTGGTTATAAATATATTAATGTTATCTAAATGATTAAATTAACTTTTTATACATATAAAGTTAATATGTACTTTACATAATAAATTTTATTTATAATATTAAATATATTAATTAAAGTATGTTACATGTTAAAAATCTATAAAATAATAAATAAATCAAAGTAATCCTTTTGTTATAATAACTAACCATCAAAATTCTCAACTCTCTTTCAAACCGTCAATTAATTATATTTATTTTTCTGCACTCAATCTTTATTAGGCTATCTCGTCAGAGCTTGATCTACTGTTACCATTCTTATCATATTATTATCTTTTGCTCATCCGATTAGGTGAGTATCTCACTCCCCTCTTTTACTCATTTTCAATTGTTTTGGGACATATGTGTTACTAGATATTTTATTATTATATAATATCCAAATTGCAAAAGTAAATCATGTTTGTATACCAATTTATGTCTAACGTGTTATTTGATTATTTGCTCTATTTGATTCACATTCAAAGAGCTCCATCATAACTTCATAAATAGTATGATCATACGAATGTCGTTGTAACAACCCTAAAAATAGGGATATAAATTTTTTTTAAGAAGACTTATCGTTAGAGGCCAAGTGTGAAGTTGGTCGAATAGTCGGAGCGAACTGCACATTAATCGGGTTGGCCCAAACCGAGGAGATAATAACTAATTGGATCGACCCAAGAATTATGTTGAAACCAATAGAGATAGGGGTAAGCCCCATGATAATATCATGTTTTATAACACGGGATCGACCCAAATTAATCAAACGAAACCGAGAGTCATTTAGCCCAGAAGGAATCGAACCCAATAACTTCACAAATTATACGAGTCATTCCATAACTAGTTAATTTTCCTGAGTATCCAAAATATAATCCAAACATCAAGCAATTTCTTATATTACCGTCCGGTCACCAAACCAAACGAAATAAAAATCGATAAACGAGAATTATGGCATGTATTGTATTTACGTGCAACATATAAACCCTATGGCTTTAGATAAAAACTGCTTCATATCCAAATTATATAAAATAATTAATAAGTTTATAAAATAACAAAATAATAAATACTGCATAAGATATTATAAGATCTCCAAATCATATAAAAATCCCTGCTCCCCTATCAAAATTCTCGACCATCTCTACCCTAATTACCTCCAATGTCAGCCTCCATCCCCGATCAATCTTCATGCAAATTCCCTACTACAGGAAATCTTCTCCATCTCTCTTAATTCCTCTTTATATCAATATTGTGTTCTTCACATTGAAATAATATGCAACTCTCTGCTCTCTCTTTCTGGAAGAACCGAACCAGCAAACCACAAAGGAAATCCTGGTAAATACTTGTTCTATACATGCTCCATTCAATCTTGAATCTATCTCTTGTTGGTTATATTAACCTGAACCAAAACAGCCCCATAACTTTCTGTTTTGTTACTTCCGGGTCAGTCCAAGAACACCAAGAAATCCAACCCCGAAGCTCTCTATTTGTTCGCGGAATTCAGTTCGAGAACTGGAGTTCTATCATACACGTGAAACCCTAAAGAGTTAAGAGGTATGGCACCCGTATTTGTTTTGTAATTGTGTTGATTATAAGATTTGAATCCGTGTTAAACCTGTGTGAAACTCAACCAGTAAACTGAAAGAAAACCTATTAATATGTAACCTAAAAGAACGTGTTAAAATCGGGCATAACATAACCATGAAGTTAAAACCTTTAACTAATAAACCGACCACACTAACGGGCCGTGAACCAAACCAATAAAATTTGTTAATATTTCCATAATATGCTGAGAATGTAACAGGTTTGAAATTATAAGGTGCAGCCCCAAAAATTGTGGCCAAGCTCATGGTCTTTTGGTAACTCGTTTAAGGGTGAATTAGCTTGAAATCAAAGCCGATATGTGACCATATTAACTTCTATACATATAACATAAATTCCAGTAGTTAAACATGTTTGTTTATGTCCTTAAACTTGGTACAAATTAGCCCCAAGAAATAACATTAAACCGTGTGACGAAAACCTTTTAGACCTTCACTTTGTAACCTGTTTAAGTGGAAACTAGCTCGAAAACTAACTCGACATGTGACCTTGTTAACTTATGTACATTTGTTAATGACATTCCGCTACTTACATTGGTACCAATTTGTCCATAAAACGACCAGACCCCCATGGCATAAAACGACCAGACCCCCATGGCAGGGTGTGACAGTCGTAGTAGCCAATGCCCACTTCACAAGGCAACGGTTTTACCGACAACTTATTTAATTGCTCATTTGGTTAAATTGCCTATCTCACATAAAACAGTTTGCATTTATCATTATTCATTATAAATTTCACTTAACTGGTGTTTTACACACTCAACCTCGTGTTGACCAAATTATTTGTATTTTTAACGCATATGTAGGTCACCGTATGATTTGATTGATCAGGATCTATTGAAGAAACTTAAGGTTTATTATGCTAGAGAAGAGATATCAATATTTAGTTCGAATTAAACTATCTATTGTCTTATTTGTTTTAATTATGGATGATGTATTTTACTTATTTGGATTTTGTTGGAGTATTTGAATTTAACTAATAGATATTGTCATTTTAATTATTGCATGATAGTACCTTGAGAACTGTGAGCAATTAGCTCACGCCTCGACATTTTCACCTTAGGTTGGGGTGTGACATTTGTTCCTGTGATTTCTTGGTTTGAATTACATCACTGGTTAATGTCATTTGCAGCACTTAATGTTTTTAAATTGCAATTGTTATTGTGATTTGTCACATTGATATTGAATTGCAGCAATGGTTTGTACCTATTCATTTAGTGAAGTAATAATAACGAAATTCAGAATGGAAGTAACATAATAAATTGAACTTATTCAAAGTTTCTAAACAAGTGTCAACAATATTATTTTGTTTGTAATATTTCTCCTTCACTTTTCAATGATACAGTAGGCAAATAAATACAGGTTCAGTAGCATTGTAAAAGTAAGGATGACAATGGGTCGGGTTTAGGTATTCTCAAACCCATTCCCGGTTATTAAAGTCCATCCCAAACCCGTCCCAAACCCGCCGGGTAATTACTCTTCGGGTTTCGGGTTTTCCGATAAGGTTTCAGGTTTCATATCGGGTTTTGATAAAATACCCGTCGGCTAGCCGGGTTTTGACAAAATATAACTAATTGATTACAAATATGGTTACCATAAAGATAAAATATCTCAAATAGTTAACATAACCAAGTTTCAACAAATACTTATTTGGAATATAGTATATTTATAATATAATTATCTATATCCGGTACATCGGGTATATAATCGGGTAAATGAGTTTATGTTATCGGGTAATCGGGTCGGGTAATCGGGTATATTAGAAATCCCAAACCCGTCCCAAACCTGCCAAAAATTTTAAAACTAATCCCAAACCCGTCCCAAACCCTAATGGGTCGGGTATTACCCGTCCCATTTATGTCGGGTTTCGGGTTTTCCCATCGGGTTCAGGTTTCTTTTACATCCCTATGTAAAAGGAACTGACATGTAGCATCCCGTTTTCTAGTTTCGGTAAATAAATGAAAATACGAATTATTATGAGTCGGGCTAGTGTTGGGTTAAATGGATATGGGTTATGGACATGGGTTATAAGGGAAAGAAGGAAAGACCATGGGCTTAAGCCCATGATCCATAATTATATAAGCCTTAGTTATCCATTTAATCATTCATTTCTCACATATTCCATACACCACCAAAACACACACTTAAGATCTCTCTCTAGTTCTCTCCTTGCCTAAGCCAAGACCAAGAAGGAAACCGATTACCGACCCGAGGTAATGATAGTTTAATATTTTATGAGCTTAACCCGTTAGATATAGTCACGAAACGACCAGCCGACACCGTTAAACCGTTTAAGTCACGAGATCCGGGTGGAATCGGGTATAAACTGAACCTATGATGAGCTTAGGGGTCACCCTAGCTCAGATCTGGATCGAACGGGATGAAAAACGATGAAAAACGGTGTAAAATGGGGTAAACCGCGTTTTTCCGGCCACCGCCCGGTTTTCAGGCACGGCGGCGCCGGAAAGGCGGCGCATGTATTTAAGGATGTCAGGGAATGTTCCTGACATTCTCTGATAAACCCTAACCCTAATTCGTTAACAAATTAGGGGCGATTCGCCAAGTAATTCGTTAAAGAAAGCATAGCGAACTAGCTTCAGTTCGTGTTCAATTCGTTAAGGGAAAAGATAACGAATCACCCTTGATTCGTTATAGTCATTCGTTAAAAGAGATGACGAATTGGAAGGTCCAATTCGTTACATGGACCAATTCGCTCCATGAACTGATTCGTCAAGGACCAGTTCGTTATAAGGTCCAGTTCGCTTAATAACCAGTTCGTTAAAGGGTTCAATTCGCTACATGGACCAGTTCGCTAAGATAAGCCAATTCGTTAATATAATGAATTAGAAGTTTAACAAATGGACAGAATGGTCCCTGAACTTAGAAAAGAATGAATTAGTTACAAAGAAGCCCTCTAACTTTCAAGTTAGCGAATTAAATAATGATTTAAAATCCTAATGGAAAATGTGTTACGACAGTTAATAGAAATAAATTTTTTCCAAGCTGACCTGGCAGCTCGACCCCAGGCAGGGGATCTGCCCCTTGGATCCTGCTAGGGGCTGCCGCCCCTAGACCCTGCTGCCAGGGGCGCTGCCCCCGGATCCCCGTTCGTTGTGGGTTATGAATAAATTAGAAACGCGATATAGATAGTGATAGTTAATTGATATGTGTAATTGTTATACAGTTAGTCGTGCACAGCTCAAGAAAGGAGTAACCATTAACGGTGAACGTAACCGACTTCAGGTGAGTTTCTAGCCCCATTCCTTGTTATGTTTTCGGGGTTGTGTGCATACTCGATGTGATTAGTTAATACACTTATCCTAAGTGATAAGTTTATGCCATATATGTATTATGTGAAATGTATGAATGATTTCTTGTCGGTACATGAACGATCTTCGGAATTGCATGTACTGTCAGGAAATGGTTGATGTTATATGTACGTTATAAGATGAAGAATGAATGATGTATGTATGTGCGAACTTACGATTATGTATACAGAAAGTATGTTAAGGAGGTATGGAAGAAAGGGTACCGGACCCTAATAATATCCGAGGATGAAGGGTGACCGGACTCTAATAATATCCGAGGATGAAGGGTGACCGGGCCCTAATAATATCCGAGGATGGAGGGTACCGGACCCTAATAATATCCGAGGTATGTAGGGCGAATGCTCTTTATAACGTAAGGCTAGTTATGTATGTGTATGAAAGATTGATGGACAGGTTAAGTATGTAATGCGTACCTTTGGGCACGTGTATGTGTATGTAAAGTAAGTTATGTGATTAACTAGAACTCACTCAGCGTAGCTGACTTTTAGTATGCACGTAGGCAAATAGGTTGAGGCAGCTCGCGTGATTGAAGACACATGGCATGGAATCGAAGATACTGGCATCTCGAAGAAATGTTGTGATGTTTTAAAGACTATGTTTTGTTTTAAATGACTATAAATGTTTTATAAGACAAGATTTGGAGGTTATGTAAGATAATATGGTTGAAGTTTTATATTCCGCGTAAAGATTTAATAAACTCTGATTTGTAGAACTGTGTTTATGAGTAAATCCAACACCAAAGTAGGGCTACCGGTAACGAGACCTTACATGACAGGAAATAATGCAAGAAATGGAGAGCATACGTGGAGGAAAAATGAATAATTGAAGCAAATTAAGGGTCAAAATAATATCCTAAAATAATGCCCCAATAAAGTTTGAATTGCATTAGTGGTATTGTATCACAATCCACCAAAAACTAAATAATAGTTTTGTTTAATGAAATACTTTTTTGGGGATGAAGCTAATTGGGACATGCATAAAAATTAAACTCATACTGATTATAATGTTTGATTTTAAATATTATACGAGTCTGAGCCGAGCTTAAGCTTGTTTAACGTTTAATGTGATTTTTCTAAAAAATATTAAAAACATTTTAGAAAAAAATATAATAAGACAAAATAGTATGTGTTTAAAATTATAAATGAGTAGAAAGAGAAAAATAATATACCAAGAATATAGAGATAGATATAGAGGGTAGGATGTGGAGTTTTTTTTTATTGAGTAGCAAATTTTAAAAGGTAGTGATTTTTTTGTTAAATTATAGGGTTAAAGTTGATGGATTGAATGTGAATGCTCTTAGACTTTTCACCATAAACCACATCTATAGTGCTATATCTTTGACACCTTGACACTAGGGGCTTTAAAGCCCCAAAGCTATGTTGTCTCGCTGTGGTTTGCCGCCCCGGGGGCTTTAAACTCTTTTTATTTTTTTAAACCAATACACAAAAATATAACAATGCTTAAATTAAATTTAAAAACATCAAAAACAAATTAAATAAAAATATTACAACTATATTAGTCGTCACTATTATTTTGTTTGTTCCTCCAAAGATGCCGTCTTATTCGTGACCATGAGCTTTCTCAATTCACGACTAAGAGCTAAGCAGCCTCAGCTTGAACCGTAGGAAATATCGCTTCATCCTCTGAATCTGAATCTGGAATAACGTCGGACTCGGGTAATAAATGTCACGTGTTTAACCAGGTGTCGAAAATGAATCAAAATCCACATTCTAGAGAAAATTTATAAATTTAAAAGTTTAAAGAGGAGACTGAGATTTTTGTAGTAGAGTGAGTCATAAATTGATGTATATGTAAAGAGAAAAATAGAATTTTTTAAATGACTTTTGGAAAAGGTGAGGGGCCCACCAACCCACCCGTTTTCAACATAACCCCCATCCCAAATATCACCCATCGGTGGTGATCACCCTCTTATCGCCCTAAGGCCGCCCCCTCTACACCATTATCACAGGGAGTGTATAGTAATCCTTAGAACAATTCATGGAAATTTTGACATTTATAAAAGAATACAAATATATATAAGAAATTAATAAGTTATAAGATATACGAGACAATGATATGTTCTTTTTATTTGTGACATTTATGGTCTAAAAAGGATAACAAGTGAACATTTAAAATAAATGAGTTACGCATGCACCTGCTCAAAACTCGTACTTCTTCTCATCAATATGTAGGGTGTACATGTACCAAGGCAGTCGTGGCTTAGCAATTGCCAACAGTGGTTTAGCGAAGCAAATATCATCATACTTATCAACAAGCTCAATCGATTGTTTACTCCCCGGAGCCTCCCATGTGAACCCTTGAACCATCCTTGCTAACAACATTGTAGTCATGGTTGTGCCTAATGTTATCCCAGGACAACCACGTTTCCCTGTGCTAAATGAGATCAACCTCAGTCGATCATCCGAAAGAACCACTTGTTTACCATCCCCATGTAGATGTCGATTTGGGTTAAACCGCAATGGATCACTCCACACACTTGGATTCCTTCCCAACCCATATCGATTTATGATTACATGGCTACCCTTGGGTATGAAGTAACCAGCAATTGTAGTATCCATTCTTGAAACATGGGGTGGAAGAAAAGATGAAATAGGGTGCAACCTAAAAGCCTCCTTGATACATGCTTTTATGTAATTGAGTTGGGGTACGTCTTGCTCCACAACTAGCCTTTGGCGACCTACTACATAATCCAACTCTTTAACGGCTCTTTTTAGAATCATAGGTTCATTGATCATGTTACCAATTATCCATTCTACAGCGTTTGATGGATTATCAATTGCTGCCACCATTAGTTCCTTTATTTGACAACACATAAAGTTAACTTTAGAAAAGAAATATCATGCCAACTAAATTGAAATGTGTAAATGTCCTCTCACTTGTGGAGAGAAAGCAACTTGTATATTATTATTAGAGTAAACTGCGGTTTTCGTCAATGTGGTTTGCTCAAATATGTTATTTTAGTTCAATAGTTTCAAATTTGTGATTTTCATCCCTGTGGTTTCATTTCACTTACAATTAAACTCGAATTCATTAACCCCGTTAAGGCTGGTCGTTAAACCTATCAGCGTACCCCTCACGTGAGAAGCAGTTTTGTCCTTTTTCTCCCCAAAACCCAGTCTTAATTTGCAAGCCCATTGGGGGGGGGGGGTGAAACCCCTCACGTGAGAGGCACATTGATTGGTTTCACGACCAGACTTAACGGAGTTAATGAATCCGGGTTTTATTGCAAGTGAAATGAAACCACATGAACGAAAATCGCAAATTTGAAACTATTGGACTAAAACCGCATATTTAGACAAACCGTAAAAACAAAAAACGCAGTTCACTCTTATTATTATTATTATTATTATTATTATTATTATTATTAGCATTTAAGTCATTCTTATCACACAGCTAATGTTTCTCATTAGTATTTATCTATTAAGTCATTATTCTTTTTATTCAATTATCTAAGCTAGTATCTATTAGTCCTTCTTGTCACATAGGCTATGTTTATCATTAGTATATATCTATTAGTCATTATTCTTGTTATTCAATTAACTGCGCTTTTCTAAATTTATATACTACTAAGTTTGAACTTGTGTGATTCACAAGTTGTTAAAAAATACAAGAAAAAAATGAATTTAATATTATTTTAGTGACTTACCATATGAATTTATACTATAATTAACAATTTAGGGATTATTTTTCATAAATATGCCGAAATAAAAAAAAATTACAACTAATAAAAAACATTTTGATAACAAAATAATACTCCCTCCGTCCCTTTACAAGTGTCATGGTTTGAAAACACAAAATTTAAGAAAGTTTGAATGATTGCATTTTTTTCTTATCAAATGACTGTATTGCTATTGACAATATAAAAAGGCAAATTTAAGAAACTTTTAATGATTACATTTTAAGGGTAAATTAATTAATAAAGTTTGAAAGTTGACATTTGTATTGGGACAAACTAAAATGGAAATGTGGACACTTTCAAAGAGACGGAGGGAGTAATATAATAAATAACACAAATAATAAGATATATAAATAGTTATACAAATGAAGGGTAAAGTTAAAATACAAATGACACTAAAAATGAGAAGGGTGAGAAGTAATCTAATCCATTAATCTTAAATTTGTATGGTGGAGATTAATTTAAAAATAAAATTGATGAAAAGGACATGAATGTAATAACCCACTTATGAGGACTTTTCCACTCTACATGCAAGGCACATGTCAATTCCTCCATTAATTTAAGACGTCTAAAACTTTTTCATACGACATTTTTTTTAGAATTTTTTTTACCAAAATAACAAGCGTTTTTTTATCTGTAATATGAATATCATATTGTTATATAAAAATTAAAAAATAAGTTGATCGGGTTTTCTATATTGAGTTATTTGGTTGTCTATTGTGTTTTTTAATTGAGTTTTTCTATGCATTGTGTTATAGATTTTAGTCGTGTTTTTCAATTGGTACTCATATTAAAGATAAAAATTAAAACAAAAATTACATCATTGTGTCTTTTTTTTGTTATTGTGTCTTTGTGCTCAACATTTATCTTTCTACTTATCATTATGTTTTAGTCGTTGTGCTCAATATTCACTTAAGTTGAGAAAAATAGTATTATGTTCATTGTGTATTACATTCAAGTCATTGTGTAATATGTATATTCCATTGTGTTTTACGCTCCAGGTCATTGTGTTTGAAAGATATTCACAATCCCTTCCTTTCTCATTAGACATAATCGTATATATATAATTACAAAGGAATAATCTATTCTAGGCCTTAATCATACTAATAATGAGAGAATAATTTATACAACTGCAATGATATTGTTTCCATTCTATTATACCCCCGCATTCGAAGCGGGAGGGGACCGTATGCTTAGACTGGATCGAAAGTCTTCGAATAGTGCACGTGGCAAGCCCTTGGTGAATATGTCTGCAACCTGAAACCGAGAGGGAATATGTAGAACCCGTACACGACCCCGCTGAACCTGTTCGCGCACAAAATGTATGTCAAGTTCAATATGCTTTGTACGCTGATGTTGAACTGGATTCCCCGACAAGTAAATAGCACTCACGTTATCACAATAGACAAGAGTGGCACGCGAGAGGGGATGATGAAGCTCCAACAGAAGGTTCCGTAGCCAACAAATTTCTGCCACCACGTTCGCAACGCCACGATACTCCGCTTCGGCTCTTGAACGAGAGATAGTGGCTTGCCGCTTTGACGACCAAGAAATGAGATTGTCCCCGAAGTACACACAATATCCGGAGGTTGAACGACGGGTATTGAGGCATCCCGCCCAATCCGCATCTGTATAGGCAAGTAGAGATGGGGAGGAAGAAGGCCCAAGTGTGAGACCATATCTTGTAGTACCTTGTAAGTAACGGATAATTCTTTTTAACGCATCCCAATGGTCCGACCGGGGTGCATGCATATACATGCATACCTGTTGTACCGCGTAGGTAATATCGGGTCAAGTGAATGTTAAATATTGCAAAGCACCGGCTAGGCTACGATACAACGTTGGGTCCGCGAAAATAGTTCCTGAGTTGGCACCGAGTTTACAGTTGGTGTCTACTGGTGTGGCAACCGATCGACATGATTCCATGCCCACACGCTTAATAATATCCTGTGTATAAACTTTCTGAGACAAAAACATGTGATTATCAGTTCTTCGAACGGAGATGCCCAGAAAATAGCTCAAATGCCCAAGGTCTTTCATGGAAAAGTCGGATGCTAGACACTTCATTAGACTCCTGCGAAACGCATCAGTGGAGGTAACTAAAAGAATGTCATCTACGTAAAGAAGTAGATAGGCCGTTTGACTCCCATTATGAAATGTGAAAAAAGATGTGTCACGCCAACTTTGTTTAAAACCCAAAGTGAGAACGTAGTCGGTGAACCGTTGATACCACGCACGGGGAGCCTGTTTGAGACCGTAAAGAGACTTTTTCAGGGAGCATACATTATTTGGAAACCTCTTATCTTTAAACCCCAATGGTTGATACATATATACGGTTTCATGTAGCTTACCGTGTAGGAAGGCATTTGTCACATCCAACTGATGTATCGGCCATGATTTAGACAGAGCAAAGGACAAAACAGTCCGAATTGTGGCGGGTTTAACCACAGGACTAAATGTTTCCCCACAATCCACACCGACTTGTTATAGACGACCGTCACAAACGAGGCGAGCCTTATACCTCTCTAGACTCCCATCAGCATTCAATTTATGTTTAAACAGTCACATGCTACGTATAATATTCATATGTGGTTGACGTGGGACTAATTCCCAAGTCTCATTTTTAATAAGAGCATTATATTCGTTGGTCATGGTGGTCGACCATTCCGGTATAGAAAGGGCATGAATAGGGTTTTTGGGAATAGGTATGATAGTGGTGGTATTGAGATTTAGGAATTGTTTCGGTTTGTGTATACCGTCCATTCCGTGTGTTCGCATCGTACGATTTGGCGGAGGTGGTGGTGTAGGTAAAGGTGACTGAGTAAGTGGAGGATTTGAGACAGTAGGTAGGGATGAATCAATTGTTTGTGAAGGGGGAGTAGATGTATGTAGGAGTGGGTGGGTTGGGGTTGAGGTGGGAGTTGTAGAGTGAGCTGTAGGAGTGTAGGGTGTGGATGGTGATGAGGTATGGGACGAATTGAGGTGTCTAGAAGTGGATATGGAGGGTATTGGTGATGATGGTGTAGTTTCAAAGGGTTGTTTAGGATTTGGATTTATGTGGGACCATAAAAGAGGATGTGGTGGGGTGAATAAGAATTCGTATGAAGGAAAAGGAGAGGTTTGGTTAGCGAAAGGAAAAATGGTTTCGTCAAAAACGACATGTCTAGAGATAATGATTTGTTGTGTGTTAATGTTAAGATATTTATACCCCCGATGGCCTGAGGGGTATCCAAGGAAAACACATGGAATAGACCGGTTCTCTAGTTTGTTTATTGTGTTGGAGGGGGTTAAAGGGTAACATAGGCAAGCAAATACACGTAAATGGTCGTACGTGGGCGAACGATTGTATAGGAGTTGAGTTGGAGTGGAGAAATTTAGGAGTTTACTAGGTAGGATGTTGAGTAGGTATGTGGTCATGTCAAGGGCATGGTGCCAATAGGTGGGTGGGAGGCATGAGCCAAAAGTGTACATTTGATATTATTAATTGAACGGATTTTCCGTTCTGCTTTTCCATTTTGGGAAGAAGTGTGAGGGCATGAGAGACGGAAAAGCATTCCCTTGGCAGCATAAAATTGTTTAAACGAGTTGTTGACGTATCCGGTGCCGTTATCACATTGTAATGTTTTTATTTTGCGTTCAAATTGTGTTTCAAGTAGCTTGTAGAAGGTACAAAAAACTGAAAACACTTGTGATTTTTTAGCAAGTGGGTATGTCCATAAAAATTGGTGCGATCATCCAAAAATAAAATATAATACCGATGGCCGGCGGTACTTAATATTGGGGAGGTCCACAGATCACTATGAATAATATCGAATGGAAAACAAGTGAAATTACTAGAATCAACAAAAGGTAATCTAGTACTTTTTCCAAACACACATGAAGAACAAACATGTTTATTATTATTCTGGTACTGAATATCACAAGAACGTCTTAGAACATGTAATAAATTATGGCCCGGGTGACCAAGGCGGGAATGCCAAATATCCTGAGAAATAGCAGCAAAGGTGGTTGGTGGTTTGAGCCAGGATATTATTGATGGCAGTAAAGGATAAAGATCACCGCGGCTGTTGCACCGGAGGATAGGGGTCCAAGTCTTGTAATCCTTCACAAGAAAACCAAAGGGGTCAAACTCTATAGAAATCGAATTATCGGTAACTAAGCGACGAACCGGAATAAGATTTTTAATTAATTTGGGTGCATAAAGAGCATTATTTAGTTTAAGGGGAGGGAAAGGTGACGGAAGGGTTTGATGGCCGTAGCCGGTTACCGGAATCGTCGTGCCATTACCAACTAATATATTATGAGAAATGCTATTATTAAAAAAAGACTGGAAATTACCCGGGTTATTTGTCATGTGCGAGGTCGCTCCAGTGTCCATGATATATGAGGTGTCGGGTGGATGTAACGACATAGTGTATAGAGCTTGTTCTATGTCGGTTGGAGAGTAAGCAGCCAAATGCGCTTGACCTGGAGTAGTCGGCCTTGGTCCGAGAATACCACTGTTCATGAAGGGCATGGAGGGCTGGGCCAATTTTGATTAGTGGACCAATTATGGTGTGGGCCAGCCCAATTAGGAGTAGTGGGATAATAACCTGGATACCCATGGGGCATAGAAAATGGATACCCATTATTATTTATGGATCCCCCTACCACGACCCCAGTTAATTCGCCCCTACCTCTACCACGATTTTGCCGACCACGGCCACAATAGTCATACCGGTACTCACCACGGCCTTGATCAGTATGATTGTTGGTACGGGAGTCACCACGATAATCGTTATTACGGGTATTTGATGATGCCAATTTGGCAGAGGCTAGTAGGGCGGTGTTGGTGGCGGCTGCCGCAAACTGAGCTTTCCGATCTGCTTCATAAAGCAACTGTGAGCGGGCTTCATAGAAGGTTGGTAAAGGCTTGGTGTTGGCAAGAAGAGATGCAAACGACTCGTATTGCTCATTGAGTCCGGTGATTAACTGCATCACCAGTTTCGTGTCATCGACAGGGGCATCAACATTTGAAAGTTGATCAGCCAGTAATTTCAATTTTTGGCAATAGGCAGATGCGTTGGAGAAATTGTCGAGCCGAATGTTGGAAAGTTGTTGTTTAGGTGAATGGCACGAACAACCTTGTTGTCTTGGAAGATGTTAGCAAGAGTGGACCAGGCGTAAGCGGCGGTGGTGTTTTTCTTGAGTATGGTGGTAAGAAGGTCGCTTGAGATTGTTCTATATATCCATTGGAGGACAATGGAGTCTATTCGTTCCCAATCCTCGTCAGATTTGGAATCGGGTTTTGGGGCGGTTTTGGGATCAGATTCTTTTGAGGATGAAGTGGTGGGTTTTTGGCGAGGGGATAGATGATCATACACTTGAAAGGCTTTGCAGTGTATTTTAAATAGTTCAGACCAAGATGTATATTGGGCAGACTCCATCTCCAAAGTGATTGGGATGAAGGTCTTTATGTTTGAAACAGTGACAGCAGGGTGAAGTTTTTGATCCATGACAAGGATGGTAGATTAGAGATGGAAGCAATTGGTGGGAAGGAGAGAATCGTAGATTGATAGCCGGCCGGAAGAAGGAGGCGGCGGCTTAGGGTTGATGGACTCGTGATACCATGAAAGATATTCACAATCCCTTCCTTTCTCATTAGACATAATCGTATATATATAATTACAAAGGAATAATCTATTCTAGGCCTTAATCATACTAATAATGAGAGAATAATTTATACAACTGCAATGATATTGTTTCCACTCTATTAGTGTTATATGTATTTACCATTGTGTATTACGTTTCAGGTCATTGTGTTATATGTATTCATTATTGCGTTTTACGTTTCAGGTTATTGTGTAATATGTATTTATCATTGCGTTTTATGTATTAGATAAGTTGTTGGTATTTTTCATTATATTTAAATATTATTACACAACGGTGTTATTATTATTTTAAAAAAAACATAATGATTAGTTGAAAGACACAATGGTGAAAAAACACATTGACAAACAGAAAGACACAATGATGAAAAAAGACACAATGATAAGCAAAAAAGACACAATGGCGTAAATCTTTTTTTATTTTTATATAACAAAATAATACTCATATTAAAGATAAAAAGACGTTTGTTATTGTGGTGAATTTCTTTTTAAATATCATATGAAAAAGTTATAGACGTTTAAAAATAATGAGAGAATTAACATGTGAATTGCATGTGCAGAGAGAATATGTGTACTATTACTTTTATACAAGTTTTCTTTTGGTCCCTACTTGACACATGTCAATTAATTATGACTTCTTACACTTCTCATTTTTATTGGCCTTTGTAGAATAACTCAACCCTACAAATAAAATACAAAATACAATTATGTGAATATCTTACAACGTTTGTAGTTTTACTTGTGACTTTACCATCCTTATCTAATATTAACAGGGGATAATTTCATAATATAACCATAAACTTTTTAAATATCATATATTTCCAAACAAAAAACAAAATATCAAATATATCCTTTTAATGACTTTTTAATATATTGACCAGGGCCGGCTCAACGTGTTCTGAGACCTAAGATTAACTAAAATGTTAGAGGCTTTTTTTTATGTATAGTTATAAAGAGTATCCATGAATTATAGAATATAGATGATGGTAATGGGTACGTGACGTTTCTCCTTAACTTCTAGCTAATAACTGAGTTATTAATTCTAAAAATCGACTTTCAAAAACCCATAATACAAACCTATAATTTAGATTGAGGCCCCATAAAACTGGAGGCCCAAAGCCTTCACTTCTTATGCTTATCCAAGAGACGGCCTGTGATGTTGACTAATTTATCATTTTCACTCTTTTATATAAAACAATTGTTTTTTTTTTTAAATTTAAAGCAAAGTGTCGTTCGTTGCCATCACAACATATACCAGTCAACTACCGCCGACAACCACCATCTGCCGGCTGTCATCGTCATTGCCGGCAGTCTAATCGGGTTGTAGATTCGAAAATCACTGTCGCTGCCAAAGACCTGCACCAACCACACGTCACACCCATTCATCATTTTCCTGCGCACACTAATTAGAGAGACAGAAGGAAAGGGGTCATTCGGCCATCTTTTCTAGTCGTCCTTCACGGCAGGCCGAGTGACAACAACAATTTAACTCTGATGAAAACACAACATCAACAACATTATAATGGTTACAAGGCAGGTAAAGCGACTGCGTAGTGATGGTGTTCATTCCCATTCAGATTCGGCTTTGCGAAGACAAAAGGCAACGGGTGATAATAATGGCGGATTTGACTATTTGAGTTGATTTGAGCCACGAACCCATTTTAGACAAAGAGTCTTTGTGTAATAGAAGGTGTTAGGTAGTTGTGGCATTTACTATTATACCACCATTAGGTGTGTCTTTGATTCAATTTAAACAAAATCATGTTTAGGGCTAATCACTTGTTCTTTTCCTTTGTTCTTGATTGAATGTTTCTTGCAATGATCTAATGCATGGGTCCTATATGCACATGCGAAAAATTAATAGAAGGCGAGAGACTTACAATAATTTGTGCTTTAATCTCCTCCGGCGTAAGCTTTGGATTATCATGTTTAATAAGAATATCAAGCATGTCACATTTTTCGTTCCTAACTCCATTGTTCCACATTTGAATACGTTCATCTACCAATGGATCTTGGTACTTTCGAACAACTTCAATTGCCGTCCTCATTTTCCTTTCATGGCCATCAAAGTCCGTCTTTCCTCTTAACCATGGGAAATAATCAGTGATGCAAAAAGCGTAAAGATGCTTCAGGATGATAAAAAGTGCAGTCATAAATTCAGTTTCTTCTCCACCCGGTCCTCCGTCTTCCATTCCATGCCCAAAGAATCTTTTCCCAAAAATCATGTTCCTCATTGAGTTCCCACAGAAATGTTGGCTCACATCACGAACATTTATTAATGCTCCTTCGACGATGGCATCTTGTTTCTCTATTTGGTTACATATGTACCTAAGCAATTGATCCGCTTCTTCGTCAAGTTTAGGTTGGAGCCACTTCAGTATCGGCGGTGAAAGCATCTCCCGGTTTATAATTCTTTTCATCTTTCTCCATTGTTCTCCATACGGGGACATGATTGTGGTGAGATATCCATCACTTGTCAAATAGGCTGACATGATATCAGGCCTAGAAATGAATATCTCATCTTGTTTCTTGAGGAACTCGCATGCTATATCCGGGGACGAAACAACAATGACATGGGCTGAGAGTCCTAACCTTATGCAAAGGACATGGGTGTCAAACTGGTCCATGAGGTTATGGATCCATCGGAAAGTTGGTCTATTTAGAAGCATTTGGATGGTGTTTCCAATAAATGGCAAAGGAGTTGGACCAGGTGGTAATGGATGTTGGTTGCTTGAAAATTTGATGTTTAAAAACACACCAACAGATACAAGTATGATGACAAGGAGGACGCTGACTAAACACATGATTACTAATGCTGAAGAAGAAACAGTTAGAATGTGAATTCGAAAATACATTGTGGGAGGGTTTAAATAATGCAAAGAAGTACATGTGATAAATGGTTGGATAAAGTTAGATCAACAACATAATCCAGACAAAAGATACGATTTTCTTGATGTCAATTTGAAGAGCTTCGAAGTCTAAACTCAAGAATTACTAGAATATTTGTTACTTGTGACATTAAACTTTACACATCAATTTGTTGTTTATTACACTAATTTATTACTTTTATAACTTACCTATATGAATTATAAACCAAAGCTAAAAATATATATCTTCTTTTTTTCCATAGTCATTTTTATTTAATAATCACTGATTGTTTTAAATATTATTTTACTTTTTTTAATATATATGTAAAGTTACTAGTAAATAAGCTAAATGATTACTAGTTTACTACGCATCTATACTTTAGGTATCACACGTTTCAAAATAGTCCCATATAACTTGGTTAAAAGAAAAAATAATTGCAACGTATATATCAATTAGAAAAATCACCTATTAATTACGTAAGGATTAACATGCCCACTAACACAGTATAAAATACAAATAACATAATACAAAATACAAATAAAATAAAAATAACATAATATAATATGAAACAAAATTAAACAATATTCATAATTAATTAGAAAAATGCATTCCAACGTTAAGTAATTTTCAGTCTGTGAGCTAAAACCGCATTGTTCGGTGGATCGTCAGATTGTTCGGTGGATTCTTATTTTTTAGTGTTGGCATTACTTAGTGTAGTTTGGGGTTTGAGAACGATACGGGTCAAACGTTGGCTCACTAAAAAAGTTGACAAATCTCGTAGCTTGGTTAGTAACCACATTCGGGTATGTAGAAGTTGGGGTTGGTATTTGAGATTGTTGCTAATGTTTCATTAATATTGGGATCACGACCGGCCCAATTAATTTGGTGGCCTAAAGCAAACAAAATTCCCGGGCCTCATTTTATTCTATTATTATACCACCTAATTGTTAGAATTTATGTGTGAATGTGAGTGAGTGTCCCACATCGGTGTGGGGATATAATGAGGAGTGGGATATAAAGGGAAACAAGTAGACTCCATTAAATCTGTTGTTACATTTTACTTGGACACCTACCCGCGCGCAGGGGGGGGGTGGAAAATCGGGTTCTGGGTCAGGAAAATTTTCTGAACCAATGCGTCGCCCGCGCGACCTGCGGACACGAATGCCGTTCGAAATAACCGGCTCTGCGTGACACCCGTTTTTGTGACTTGATCCGTTTTATTCTTGATTGCTGCTTTAAGAGTATGTTTAATGAACAACTCTTCAGTGGCATATCTGTTATGGTCTTTAAATCAGGCTTTATGATCATGGTAATGACAACTCTTCAGTTGAAACACTGATGAGTATAAAACCCTCTTGATGCTACTGTTTTAGTTAGCTTAAAAACGAAAACACACAACTCACAGATCATATTCGCATTGAAGCCTACCGATCGATTTCAGGCAAGTGTTAGGTCCGGCAGTACGTCTTGGTGCTGTTCGAAACCGGCGTACCCTGGGAACAGACTCGGAATCTGTTTAAGGGAATTGTGTCAAACACAAGCCCGGTTCTTTGTGCTCGTTATTACTATTTCTTGTTTGCAGATTATCCAACACTAATTTGTATCTTCGGTTTGGACTTAAAATGAGCGTATGTTGGTTCAAGTTATGTTCATCCCCAGTGTGCTACATAGGAAAAATAGGTAGGAATGTAACGAGTTGTACATAGGAAAGAAATAACTTTAGTTGATTCGGGTTATGTTAAATTCAAATTACAAAAAATAAATATGATATTTTGAGGTTCTTCAAAATGAGATTTTACAGGAACTTTAGTTTCAACGGGATCTACTACAAAACACATTAAAATGAACCTTTATAGCTCTCTATGGCCTCGATCACCAATCCTTGAATATTTGGTATTGTGTTTATTATATTTGAAATCCAAGTAGAAGAATAACTATTATATGGAGGCAAGTTTCTAAGTGGAAGATGACAATTTAAATAATAATACAAATGAATAAGACGAGAAAAAAAAAGGTGAGCCAATAGAAGAATTAAAAAACAACAAAAATATGGAAGAAATGAGAGTCGAAACTTGGTAAAATTAATCAGTGGAAAAAAGGTACTTTTGCCATTCAAACAGTTCACTTTGTGATATAACTGTACAATATATCATCATCATCATCATTATCATCATCATCGTACTCAGTATATCCCACCAATAGCAGAACTATGGTAGGGTCTGAGGAGGGTAAGATGTAGACAGCCTTACCTCTACCCTTTAGGAATAGAGAGGCTGCTTCTGGTGAGTCCCCGGCTCGATAGTAGTTTTGCATCAAGCCTTGGACATAAGGCACATAACACTCAACCATCGGTACACCGCTGATTGGTGCATGTACCCTTGTCTTTCGTCTATCAACGCCACCACATGATACCTGATTAACCTTCCGCCACTTTTAACGTTATTTTCACGCTCACGAGATTAGTAAAATAACGTCAAATTAGTGCAATTTCACTTTTGCCCACCCGAGGGTTCACACATATATACATTATATGCGCACACCGCAATCAGGGCGCCCGAGGGTTCACACATATATACAGTAAAATAACTGTACAATATATAATACATACCAAAAAAAAAAAAATTGAAAATTATGAGGCCTTCATACTTTGGGGGCCCAAAGCCCTAGCCTCACCTCTTAACACTAACGGGCCGGCCCTAATTGGGATGGTAGAAATGAGCCATATTGTGACACATAGTTTTGGAAATGGGAAGGCATTTGGTGTGGGATTAAAACGTTTAGTTCAGGATTACGAGACCCAAGGGCGAAGTATAGTTAGGGCTCGGGATGGTCCCGGCCCCCCTGTTTTTCTGCGCAGTAGTGTAAATTTACCTGTTTTCGTCCGAAAATTTTTATACGTAGTGTAAATTTAGCCGTTTTCGAACGAAAATTTAAGCCCGGCCCTCCTCGTTTGTGAATTTTTTAAATACATTTTGAGTCCGCCCCCCCGGTATCTTCGTTCAAGCTTCGCCACTGACGAGACCCAACTGGTCTTCCTTCCTTCGAACCTTAATTTTGCCAGAGCGATTCATATGTAGAATGATTTATTTAAAGTTGTGAGAGAGATTTACAAAGAGGGGATACATTATAATGTGAACTAGGTAACAACCGCTGCATTGCGGTGATGCGCCGACACGAATTTGATAGGTATCGATTAAACTCGTTATGTATCCGACACTAAGTTCAAAAAATAAATCAGGAAATATCTAAAATGGTATCGTTGCACGTACAACTTATGATCAAAACGACACAAATTAAGTCGATATTGGTTTGGTTCGGTACGTTACGACATCGGTTTTTAAGTTAAAGAAATTAAAACAAAACGATAACAAACTCAAAAGCATTTACGAATTAAACTTTTGACGTTTCACATTTTGTTATTAGATATTTTTGTTATTAGTATTAGATATTGTGATATGTAAATCACTTAAATATCTAGAGGAGTAGAGTTATAGTTTAAAAAACATAAAAAAGAGGAGTGGAGAGCTGTAGTTAAACAGGAAAAAAACATTAAAAATTGCAATAAGCAGGGATTGAGCCTGTGCACCCAAGTTTGCAAAATTCGCTAGGTGGATCCTAGACGGTGGACTGGAGAGTTGGGAGTATTCGGGGAGTACTCGGAGAGTACTCGGACATGATAAGTATAAAGGAAAATAATTTTTGAATATTATATATTTGTCAAAATAAGCATGATTCACGTCAAAATGGTACTCTAGCTGACTCGAAAACTTTTGAATGACTTTAACTGACTTTTAGAGAACCCTAGCCTGCGTAGCGTGACTTTTGACCACTTAGCCTGACTTTTTGTACGATTTTTTACCGACTTTTAGAAATTCCTTCCCATACTAGCCCAAATTTTGACCACGTAGCCCGCCTCACACGACTTTTGACCGACTTTGACCGCTTCCAACTAATCCAGACTGACATGGAAAAAGTCTCCAAGGTAGGGGTCCGAGGACCGACTAGTTGGCCTTGGAATCTGAAGAAACACTAACCGGACCCCGGGCAGATTACTGGTAACCTGGGGGTTAGATAGATGTTTCCCACGAGGGGTTAGACCCAGAGAAGATGGTTCTTCTGATAACCTGCAAAACAGACACCGTGAGCTTGTCACTGAGAAGGGGGGGGGGGTTCCTCCTTGTGACCACCCTCCGGCGTGAGAATCAGACTAGATTGCTCTTTAAATATAAGTGTATATTAAGAGATTGCTAGAGCAGATATCAGGTATATTATGATGATACAAGATAAGATGAGATGATCATACCATTTGGGGTATTTATAGCCGAAGGTAGGTTTCCAAGAAGGTGTGGCCGGCTGCAACAGTGTTCCTGTTCCACCAACAGTGGCCTACGCACGTGCCTTGCTGGTAGTTGGTGGGTAGGCAGCGGCTGATAGTGACCAGGCCTGCTGTGTACTATTCCTTTTCCACCAACTGCCGGCTATGCACGTGGTATGGCAGTAGTTGGTGAGTAGGCAGCGGCTAATAGTGACATACAGTACAGGAGCATGCTGCTCGCCATACTGTTGTCAATAAGCTGTCGTATCTTTAGTCAGATCTTTTTCCCATACCTCGTCAGGTACAGTACAGAAGATCTTCCCGTATCGTACGGACTGGCTTATTTGGGCGGGAGTATTCCCCCTCCCGCCCTTGTGCGGGATTGTTCCCGGCTTTGCTCATTCCTTCAGGTGACACTGAGTGATTGAGAGCTAAGTGCCTTGTGCGTGTAGCCTTGCTGCGCGGGTGGCCTTCCCTGATGGCTTGTATCCGAGGCTGCGGGGACAGGCGGAGTCCTTCACCATTGGGAGGCATTTCCTGCGGGAACAGCTTGCGTACTGCGCGTAAGGACGTCACGTCTCTGAGCATGGTTGGTCCTGCGGATCCAGTTGGTTTCTGCGCAGACGTTCCTCTTGAAGGTGAGTCTTGCGGGTCCAACTGGGCTCTGCTGGGACCTACCTCTTCAAGTCCCCCCAGTCCAATGTTCTTCTCATGAGTGTTTAATAAAGTGAGGTGAACTTTTGGACTTAAGCAAAGGGTTTTTGAAAAGGGTTTTAAGGTTTTCCATGGGGATTCTTCCCGCGGAAGTCCTTGTCACTTGCAGAAATTCCCGAGTTTCCTGCTTGGTCTTTGGGTATGATGCGGGTAGGTCTGTAACCTCCTCGCAAGTCAGGAGCGTTGAGTCCCACTTGTGTGGATTCTCCATGAGGTTTTGGTAGTTTTGAACATAGTGATCAATTATGTTAAAACCACCAATTCCATCCTGGAGCTTCAAACCACGTTGTTCTCGACGTTCCCGCTATGCGGGGATGTTATTTCCGTTTCCGCAAGCATTGCCCAGAAGATCCTTCTTGGTTTCAATTCCCAGCGGAGCGCTAGGTATGTGAAGGGTTTTGCCTTAACACTGTACACGCGCTCGTCTTACTGTTACTTTACTTCCAAGGTATTCCTGGCGTCTATTCCCTGCGGGTGCTAGGTATGTGAAGGGTTTTGCCTTTACACTGTACCCGCACCCGTCTTATAGCTACTTGGTTGCCGAGGTATACTTGGCTTCAATTCCCTGCGGGTGCTAGGTATGTGAAGGGTTCTGCCTTAACACTGTACCCGCATCCGTCTTACGGTTACTTGTTTGCCAAGGTAAGGGGTATTTTCCCGCTTACTTTTTGATCTTTTTGAATTTTGAATTTTGAAATTCGAAGAGTTGGTGGAAAGATAAGAACAGTCCAAACCTCTGAAACGTCGTGCGACGGTTTCTTCTGACTGTGTCAGGACGTGCAGGAAGTTATGGTGACGTGACAGTACATGGTCATTCCAGTCGCTTTTTCAGGCGCGTGGGCGCAATTTTTCGGGCGCGTGGCCGCGAAATTAATGGTACGCGTCCTGTCAACAGCTGTTGCCAGCTTGCTCTTTGCCACGTGTCATAGTTTCATTGCACCTTCTATTTCTCTCTCCTCCGCATTAATTTCATCGCATTAATTGCGATTAGTATATAAAGGGGGAGAGGGTTCTTTGTAATCCACACTTTCACTCTTCTCTTCATCTTCTAAGCGATTTCCGGCGAATACTCACCTTTTCAGGCAAGCATTCTCCCGAAATCGTTTTCTTCTTTCTTTTTGCAAGATGTCGTCTCGTGATCTCGAATCTACAGCCGATGATAAGAGTACTGCTGGCGAGTGCCAGTGTGCTCTGCCTGGCGATCTGTATCGGTACGTCGTCAGGAAGTTCATGCTCGAGTCTCTCGAGCCTGAGTTTCCTGAACCCCATCAGACGGTGTACGATGCCCCCAGAGGCAAGATCGGGGTTTATGCTGCATTCTTTGTTTATGGGAATCTTAGGTTCCCATTGACAAAGTTTGTTTACCGTGTCCTTGAGAGGCACGGTGTTCATTTGACCGAGTTGCACCCCATGGCGATTGCCAAGATTCGCCACTTCGAGTGGGTGTGCCGGATTTTGGGCATTGAGCCCTATGTTGACCGCCTGATGACCTTCTACACTTGGAGGTGCATCCAGGGGTGGTATACCCTGACAACCCGAATCAAGGGTTTGAAGATTTGCGCGACCGAGCGCAGTCTTCGCGCGTGGAAGCGGGAGTTCTTCTTCATCTCCGCTCGCGCCATCCCCCTTGCCATGAAGTTTAAGAATGGGCAAGCTCTCCCAAGCCTTCACGCCTCCAACTACCAGGAGGCGGAATGGTTCTCGAAGATATCTCGGGTCCAATCTCCGGTTTACCGGTTTGCGGAGTCCGGGATGGTGATGCTGGGGATGAGCCGGGTGTGGAAGGCTGCCGATCCGCAAAAGATCCCAATCGTCCTCGAATACGGTTCGAACTCTGTTCCTTACGGTATGCTTTGTTTCTTTTTGTTGATTTTGAATTTCTTCTAACCTCTTTCCTGTTTATTTCAGAGGGGAACGACTTGCAGTCGCTCCTGAACCCGCGGGAGGCTGACGGTCCCGCTCGGATGGGTACTCGCGCTCTAGACGAGAACGAGTTGCCCATCCTAGAACAAACGGCGGATCGGTTCGTGGAGGTCTATCCGCTAGGCCATGAGATCCTTAGCGCCAGGCGGCCAGGTAAGGCGCTATTCGACCCTCGACCCCTCAATGTTGAAACCGCTGCTGGAATTCCTTTAATCGTATGTTCTGATGAGGAATCTGCAGATGGTCCTCCGTTGGTGCGGAAGAAGAAGGCTGCCGGCGGGAAGGGGAAGGACAAGGTGGCCTCCACTGCCGATCCGGTGCCTCGGTCTGACTCGGAGACCGAGAGCGAAGAGGTGGCGGGGAATCCCGGTGGTGATAAGATCACCATTCCGGAGGTTGTGACAACTGTCACCGAAGAGCCCAGGATGACGACGGTGACCGGCGTGAAGAGGCCGGCTCCATCGGGTTCATCTCCGCCCGTCCGCACTTTCAGGCTCAAGAAAACCCGTAAGTACAACTTCCTTTAGCTTTTATCTTCATAGTTTAATATCGTTAACACTTATCTTCTTTACGCAGGCGTGGATGTTGACGCATTCCAGGGTGGAGTGCAGAGTACCTCTCCGCCAATGACGGTAGGCTTGGTCAGCCTACCTGAGGCGTCGACCCAGGCGCCTGCGCCTGCTTCCGCTGGTTCAGTTGCTCACTCCTTTGAGTCGACTGTTCCAGCTGTGATGACGTCACCGCCGGCAGTGAGTGCTATTTTAACAGCATCCTTCACCGAGCTGGCGGTTACTATTGCTGCGGATTCCGCGGCGGCGACCGCGGCGGCTTCTACCATGCCTCCGTCATCGGCAACGACGGCCGATCCGTCAGGTATGCATGGGGCTTCTCGCCAATCTCTGCCACCTTCCCATCTGCCTGACCTCTTGGATGGATTTCCCTTGGGTTCAGGTGATGGGTTCGGCGGCTATCGGCCTGTTATTGACCCTACAGGTGCGTAGGGTTCTTTTGGCCCATTATATATATATTTTTTCTTTATCATTTTTCCTAACTGCTTTATGTTTTTTGCAGTGTCGGATTCCAATGAAGTGTATGTTCCACGATGGAACATTCGCCGAGGAACAACCCTTCGCACCCCTGTGGAGTGCGTGGAATGGGCTCGTCACGCTGCTCCCAGTGGTGCGTTGGGGGAAGCCATGGCTAGCTACCAGGAGGGTAGGCTAACCAATGAGCTTCGGGTTCTCCTGGCCCGGATGCAGCCGCGCGTCGAGCTGCTTTGTCGTGAAAACGACAAGTTAAAAGCAGCTTGCCTTAAAGAAGTGGCTCAGGCGCGGCCTGTCCGGGAGGAGAACCAAAGGCTTTCCGCAGTAGCTGCGGAAAAGGAGAAGGCCTTCAAGGCCCTCGAGGTTGAAGTTCAGGCTCGACTCGAGGCCCGTTCCAAGGCTTCCCAAGCTGTTAATGAACAGCTTCGGCTGGCTAAGGAAACTGCGAGGAACGCAACCGAGAGGGCCACCAAGGCTGAAGCTGTTGTTGAGCCTCTACGCGTGGAGAATGAGGAGCTTAAAGCCAAATTAGAGGCTCTCCAGCAGGTTCATGATGCCTTGGCGATGGAAGACGCCAAAAAGCTCCAGGAGATCTTGGACCAGAGGGGGGTGCTTGACCATACTGAGCGGAAGCTAAAGGGCGTCGAAGAGGCTGCGGCTAAAGAAGTGTTGCTTGCCAACCTCAACAAGAGTGAAGCCGAACGCGCCCGTAACGAAGCTCAAGCTGCCCTCCAAGAAGCTCTGGTTGCCAAGGAATGGCTTCTTCGAGAAGCGTTGTCTCAGGTATTGTTTTCATGTCTTTATGCTTTTCTTTGTAGATTGAAAAGGTTTTGACACTTGTATATTTTCTTGTAGGTTGTGCATCGGGTCTTTGCTGAGACCTCTTATGATGATGCTATGAGCGCAGCCCTCAACGCTTCTCACGAGGATGGGGAAAAGGCCGGCTTCCTGCTTGGTCTAGGGTTCGTTGAGAAAGGCATCCCGCCTTCCAACTTCCCTTTGTACAATGTTGATACTGAAGCTGTTTACGACCAAGCAGTGAATCAGTACGCCGCCTTCCCGCATCCGGTGGTGGAGAAGGTGAATCAAGTTGCTGCTGCTGATGATGGGTTAGCTATCCTTAAAGCTTTCCTTGAACTGCCACGATCTACTGATGGTGCTGGTCCAAGTGGAAGTGGCCCTGAAGCCTGATCCTGAAGATCCCTTCCCGCTGCTAGGATAGATTTAGCTTGTATAGATTTATTTTCTTGTAGGCGGGTAGTTACCCGGCCTTTCTTGTAATGTATATTTATGAAATATAAATCTTTGTGCGGGTAAGACCGCTACTTTCTCTGGATTCCTTGCTTTATAAACGTTATATGACTTGCATACTTTAGTTTATATTAGAAATTTTCCAAGTGTAGAATAAGTTAACCTTTAAACGTGGTAGATAATAGGTTGAAGTTTTGGTTAATCCTTCGTGATTGTGCGGGTAGGACCGTCACTTGCACTTAGTAGGATGGCTAAACTTTACCTACGTCTGACCTGCGTGTAGGTTTTCCTCATCTTTTCTGAGGATAAGTTAACCTTTGAACGTGGTAGATAGTAGGTGTAAAGTTTTGCTTCCTCTTTCGTGATTGTGCGGGTAGGACCGTCACTTGCACTTAGTAGGATGGCTAAACTTTACCTACGTCTGACCTGCGTGTAGGTTTTCCTCATCCTTTCTTGAAATTTCTAAGTGTTTAGGATAAGTTAACCTTTGAACGTGGTAGATAATAGGTTGAAGTTTTGCTTCCTCTTTCGTGATTGTGCGGGTAGGACCGTCACTTGCACTTAGTAGGATGGCTAAACTTTAACCTATATCCGACCTGCGTGTAGGTTTTCCTCATCCTTTTGTTAGAAATTCTGTTTTGAATAACCGTTCGACGCGCGGTTGTTAATAGGTTAGTGTTCAGTATCCTCTCATGATTCATACGGATAGACCGGCACTTTCATTTAGTGGGATAACTGAACTTTTCCCCTTCAACTCACCTGCGTGAAGGTTTGTCGTTTTTTTTGGTTTATGCGGGTTTTGCCGCCTTCCCCATGCAACGACTTTCCACGTAATTATGCGGGGAAAACCGGCATATTAGTGTTGAATAAATTAACCCTTCGACGCGCGGTTGTTAATAGGTTAGTGTTCAGTTTCCTCTTATCATGATTCATGCGGATAGACCGGCACTTTCATTTATTGGGATGACTGAACTTTTCCCCTTCAACTGACTTGCGTGAAGGTTTGCCGTTTTTTGGGTTTATGCGGGTTTTACCGCCTTCCCCATGCAACGACTTTTCACGTAATTATGCGGTGAAAACCGGCATATCCGTGTTGATAGTTCATAAAGTATAAATGTAAAATCATCAGCGTCGATGTTTTAAGGAGAATCATTTCCATTAGAAGTGGCTCTTGGCCTTTTCTTTACAAATTTGGAATTGATTTACATGCAAAATGTGTAATTGAGCTCCCTTCCATGTTGTTGGGATGGGAGTGCCATCGAGCCGATACGCACCTGGTTCGGGATCTCGTTCTTTACGCAGCATGTAGTCTCCACATTGAAGCTGGAATTTTATTCGTGTTTTCCCCAGCTGGGGTTCTACACGCATCAGCCTGCTCAGTCTTCATTGCGCCACGAGGTGCGCAAGCTTCCCATCTCTGACAAATGCTTCGACCAAGTCCTTTACGTCTATGCATTCTTCGGTGTTGTGTCCTTTTGTCCTGTGAAAGTCACAGTATTTGCTCCGATCAGCATTATGACGATGTCGGATTATTGGAGGCTTTGGCCATGGGAGCTCCTCAGTGGCGAATATTTCGGTGACGCTTTTGGTGAGCGGCGTCCATCTGGAGTTCTTGTTTGACTGTACTTTATCCCTTCCGCCTAACCGATGCTGTAAGCCGGATGAGGTGTCAAAGTTTACCCTTGACTGCTAAATGCCTAGCTTCCGCTTTTTGTTTAATCGGGCGGTAAGGACGTTGTCTTCTCTTGTTTTCTGGGTGTAGAGGTTTGTGCTTTGTGGGAGATCTCTACCCAGTTGCTTCTCCGTTTCCGCAAAGCGTTTAGCTGCTGTCATGATGGCATCCCATGTGGATGGCATGCCATCTTTACCTGTTAAGGTGCGGATGAGCTCTGGGTCGTTCGCGCCCTGAATAAAAGCAGCGCGAACAAGATCTTCGCTAATGTTACCCAGACTTAGCTTCTTCGAGTTGAAGCGGGTGATGAAGTCTAGCAAAGATTCATCTTCCTCTCAAATGCATTTGAGGATTGTCCATTGCTCCTCGGTATACTTTCTTTGCTGGCTGAAGTGTTGGCTAAACTTCTGTTGGAAGTCTGCCCAGTCGTAGATGTGATTGACCGGTAGACGATCGAACCACGCTCTAGCAGTTCCCACCAGCGTCATTTGGAACATGTAACACCACGTCGGTTCCGTCCAACTACTGACGGTTGCCCCCGCTATGAATCTGTTCAAATGATCATCTGGGTCAGATATACCATCATATGTGCCTATGCTGGACATTTGTTTAGCACTTTTTGGGGCAATTGCTTCCGCAATGTCCCTTGCAAATTTGGACGTTCCCGCATTTGCAACGTTTGGTCTGAATGTTTTGGAGAAGTCACGGGGACTTCCACCTGTGTTTTTTGGTTTGAAGGCTTCTCCAAAATGCCTTCTCGGTTGGGAGTCCGTTTCCTTACGCTTCCCTTTTGCCCTATGGCGAGGGTTCGCGTCGGAGTCGGATTCCTCTGTGTCATCGTCCGAGTATTCTTCGAATTCGTCAGCCTGTTGGACGGAACGCAAACGTTCGTCCAACTCAGCTTGGAATTCCCTCTGACGTGCCTCCGCCCATGCCTTAACTTCATCGAGTGTTTGGCGGGGGAGTCTTGTTCGTTTCTCTAACTGGGTATCGGTGATTCCCAGTGAGCGATTATTTACTGCACTTGCCCCAGCTGGGTAGTGTTTGTAAAATTTACTTCACTTGCCCCGGCTTGGGTAACCGGGGTAGTGTTTGTAAAGACTGTGTAACCGGTATTCCCCCCAGTAGCTGGGGTTGTGGTTACCGGAGTTTCTTTAACCATCTTTTCAGAAGTTTGGAAAAACTGGAGAAAAATGAAGTTCAAGCTTTATGCACGGATGGCGCCAATGAAGAAACACTAACCGGACCCCGGGTAGATTACTGGTAACCTGGGGGTTAGATAGATGTTTCCCACGAGGGGTTAGACCCAGAGAAGATGGTTCTTCTGATAACCTGCAAAACAGACACCGTGAGCTTGTCACTGAGAAGGGGGGGGGGGTTCCTCCTTGTGACCACCCTCCGGCGTGAGAATCAGACTAGATTGCTCTTTAAATATAAGTGTATATTAAGAGATTGCTAGAGCAGATATCAGGTATATTATGATGATACAAGATAAGATGAGTTGATCATACCATTTGGGGTATTTATAGCCGAAGGTAGGTTTCCAAGAAGGTGTGGCCGGCTGCAACAGTGTTCCTGTTCCCACGGATGGCGCCAATGAAGAACAACGTGGTTTGAAGCTCCTGAATGGTAGTTGGTGGGTAGGCAGCGGCTGATAGTGACCAGGCCTGCTGTGTACTATTCCTTTTCCACCAACTGCCGGCTATGCACGTGGTATGGCAGTAGTTGGTGAGTAGGCAGCGGCTAATAGTGACATACAGTACAGGAGCATGCTGCTCGCCATACTGTTGTCAATAAGCTGTCGTATCTTTAGTCAGATCTTTTGCCCATACCTCGTCAGGTACAGTACAGAAGATCTTCCCGTATCGTACGGACTGGCTTATTTGGGCGGGAGTATTCCCCCTCCCGCCCTTGTGCGGGATTGTTCCCGGCTTTGCTCATTCCTTCAGGTGACACTGAGTGATTGAGAGCTAAGTGCCTTGTGCGTGTAGCCTTGCTGCGCGGGTGGCCTTCCCTGATGGCTTGTATCCGAGGCTGCGGGGACAGGCGGAGTCCTTCACCATTGGGAGGCATTTCCTGCGGGAACAGCTTGCGTACTGCGCGTAAGGACGTCACGTCTCTGAGCATGGTTGGTCCTGCGGATCCAGTTGGTTTCTGCGCAGACGTTCCTCTTGAAGGTGAGTCTTGCGGGTCCAACTGGGCTCTGCTGGGACCTACCTCTTCAGAATCCGACTTTTACAACACGGTGTGCAGCCCACCAAGAGAAGAGATGTAGAGAATTATAGTTAAAATACAGAAAAAAAACATTTAAAAGAATGCAATAGCAGGGTTGAGCCTGTGCAGCCCACCAAGAGAAGAGGAGTAGAGGTGTAGTTAAAAAAACAGGAAAAAATTGCAATAAGCAGGGATTGAACCTGTGCAGCCCACCAAGAGAAAGAAGAGGACTAAGGAATAAAACTATGACCAACTTACCAAGGAACAATATTGTTATTTTAACCATATAAATATCCTAAATACATTAACAGAAAAGTAGAACAATTCTATGGCACCGACTTTCAATCTTTACTTAGTATATAATATATAATGGTATTAAAATGGATTGTTAGTATTTAATTCAGACGCTTATAAATTTGATTGCCAACGTTAAAAAAGAATCAGGGTAGTGACTTAAAATACCCGATCGGGTAAGTTTTTCCTTCCGTCCCGATCTACTTGGATTGGTGTAGCCAACGATACGAAATGGTACCCGCCCGTCTTTACCATAAAAAGATCGAATATTATTATTGATACATTTATAAACATTTCAACAATAAACATATTTTGTTTTTAATTAATTAGGGAGGCCAACAGGTGTTGCTAAATGGATGGATCTTATCAACATCCATGAATGATAAACCATAGATCGAACAGATGAATCGGAAAAATAGGGTGCTATCCTATAGCCTTGCATCAGCTAAGTTCACGAGTTGGAAATAAGCGGACTCGAACATCTGACATTCATCGCACAGTAAACCACCTCTTATCTGGTCCCCAATTGGTTCTACCATAGAGGCCAACAATATACAATAACTCTCCCCTGAACACAACTTACAGATTTCATCGTACTATGCTCTCTAAAGAGAACCTCTAATCAAAATCTCACCCATGAGGTTCAAAAGGTGATGATTTGGAATCCCATTCTAAATCAACCTCAGGATTCTTGTGGTTCGGGAGGACCCAACAGAGAGCTCCCCCCTCCCCCCCCCTCGGTCGACTCTTTGGCCTTAAGAACGTTGGTTTTAAGAATGGACATGATATGAATTCAAGTCTTGGATTTTAGAATTGAAAGATATGGAGACATATCAAGAATTCTTACTATTTCTTAGATTCCTGGGCACAATTCATTTTAGTGGGATTTTTCATTCACATTTTTTCCACCAAAAATGTTTTATAAAACTTTTTAACCTATAAATTTGGAGTATCCTATTTTCACGCAATTCACAGGGTTTATCAAGCAATCGAAGTCCATGATGAGAAGGGGCTGGGGAAAGCTTGAACCCACTATAGTGATGAATATGAGCTCAATTGAAATTCCTAGGGAGTTATACATTTGTGTATTGATAAGACCATTCACTAAGCTCGATCTCTCCCCCGGATGAATCATATAGCCAACAGAAACCATGAGCTAGATCAAAAGAGGTTGCCCACGCATGAGTAAATATTTCATAATAGCTCATTATACCATACATATTTCTTGGAATATCCAGATAATATGTAGGAGCATAAACTGAAACAATCTTGAGCTACAAAGATAGTTATTAAATCACTAGCACCGCATAAAAACATTCCTCCTATAGTAGCTGTTAATACGGATAAGAGAAACTCTGTTTTAGTCATTTTTGTACATTCAATGTAATCTATGGATAGAGGAATGCATAGAGTTAAACATAGTAATATAAGAGATTAAAAAATTTCATTGAAATTGTTCGTTTGTAAATTTCCTGAAAAGCTAATCATAGGTTCCTCTCTCCATCGAAACAATAGGGTCGTTATGCTCATTACTAAAAATGTTAAAGAAATGAAATATAACCAAGGAATATCTTTTTATCAGATGTTGAATCAATCATCAAAGTAAAAATTAGCAAAAAATTAGGATTCGTTATGGGAAAATCAAACTTCCATCGAAGAGAAGCCAATTAAAGGATTTCATAAAATTTCTTGTTGAATAGAGAATGAATTTTCAATTATGTACATGCCATATCACGAATTAGTAACTGCATCTAATTTCTGCAAAAATCCCAATTGTTTCCATTTATTGAATGACATATTTGTGGAATCTCCATGAATATGATTAAAATGAATAAGATCAAACCTTATTCCATGGTATTTACATGAGTTTCTTCTTTTTTCTTTTAACAAAGTCCCAAAGAGGGCTAAGTTGATCCATGATTTAGGTTTCATCTTTCATTTCCTTTTAGTTTGTTTCGAGAAATATATCTATCAGTTCCGGTTCTTTATATTTCTCTTGATTTTTTCCGATCGAGATGTATATACATGTTCATGGATTAACGAAAATATGCAAAAGCTCTATTTGCCTCTACCATTCTATGAGTCACTTCCCTTTTGCATATGACATCGCCACTCCCTTGGCAGCATCCACTAATTTAGAACTTAATTTGAAAGCTATATTTCTACCTGAAGGTTTTCGGAATGCCGCTAATAATCAACATGTCTTGCTATTACAGCTATCCCCGAAGTTACTCCATGTATTGCTTGACGTAAAACATATAGTGGATTTGCTTCCGTCTATTTTTGAATGTTTTTCATGGCTTGATTGATAATCTGATAAGCCAACGATGTTTTTCCCGTGTTACAGAATACAGTTAACCAACATGTTAACTAATCTATTATGATAAATTGGATTGGATTTTGCAATTTCTTCTTTTGCAGTACCTTGACAAGATATGAGCGTGAAAGAGGTTCAATAGTCAATTTTCTTTTTATAAGGGCTAAAATCACTTATTTTGGATTTTTTTACATCATATTGTAGGTTGGATCTCAAAAAATATGAAAGATTTCCCTCCAACTTTCATTGAATACGACTTTCCGCATATTTCTATATGTATCTAGAGACTGATTATGGAATTCTGTTTACTCACTTTAGATTTAGTATCTGTTTCCCTCAGTTTCCTGCTATGATTGGAAATCCTATATTTTACATATACATATAACTGAGACCATGGGTTTCTGCAATAGTGTAAAATAAGTTCTTCAAATCATTGTTATTTGACTCAGACCTTTTCTAAAAAGTCAAAGTATTTCGAATTGTTTGTTGACACATACAAAGTTAGGGAAAACATTTTCAATTTTCATTATTGAACTTTAGACGTACAATAATTCCGAATCGAATCTCCTTAGAAAGAAGATCTTTCCAAGCACTTCATATGTTTCTAGCGATTCACATGGCATCATTAAATGATATATGCCTTGGATAAGAATCTACAATGCACTAGAACGCCCTTGTTGACGATCCTTTACTTCGACATCATTTAGGGTTCCTTAAACAATGTGATCACACCGAGTAAATCTTTAAGCCCCCTTTCTTACCAAGGCTATAAAATGTTCTTTTGATTTATGGAAAATACTGGGTACATAAGCAGCGTGTTCGAATCTATCTGGCAACTTTACGTAAGGAATAGTTTTTTTTTGGTTGATAGTGGAAAAGTTGACAGATAAGACACCCTTAGTGACACTCTACAGAACCGTACATCAGATTTTTACCTCGCTCCCCATTCAGTTCTTTCGAAGTTATTGGCAGTGGCGGATGGAAGTGTAATTGAAGGGGGGGGGGGGGTATATGGACTCCCACTCAACCAACTCCAACAAGGTAAAATATGCTGATCTATTCATAAGTGCCCCCATATAAAATTCACACATACCCCGTTAGAAACTCACAAAATCCATTGGTTACCTATATACGAACGATTGGAAGCAAAATGGTTTTCTTATTGACATTTTCTTCCATATTTTGATTACCTCTATTGATTTTCCTTTAATATAATTGATTTATATAATTTACCGATGGTATTCGCTACTAGTTTTTTTCTTCTTCAAATTTTCGTAATATGCTATCCATTGTTTTAGGTTGTTCGTTCTCCACACAGACATTATATATATATATATATATATATATATATATATATATATGTTTGTGTGTGTGTGTGTTTTAGATGCATTGATTTTATCATTTTATATTTTCGTTAATTATACATAGTTAATCGAATAAATTATTATTATTTTGGCTCATTTTGACCGGCCCATTTTAACGTTTTGATTGGTCGATTATTTACTCATTTTGAGTTTTCCCTGTCCCCCCCCACTGACGAAAAGTCCTGGATCTGCCACTGGTTATTGGATCCTTTTCCACATTCGAGAACCTTCCTTCTTCCACTATGTCCCGAAGAGTAACTAGGACCAACTTAGTCATGTTTTCATATTCCAAAACACTTTTCGTTTTTGATTATTCTCAAAGGAGAAGATTAATTATTTTCTCAACCAAACATATGCAGATTGAATCACGATCTTATAACAAGAACAAGAGATCTTTCACGATCAATCCTCTTGCCCCTTATTCTTCAAGAATCAGAAAGATTCTTTTCAAGTTTTAATTTTTTCATTTGAAATTTAAGTTCTTCTACTTCATTTTTATTTACCTATTGTAACGTTTTGAGTTTAATGAGAAATGTTAGCTTGAATTTTTTTTTACCTATTTGATTAATTTTGATTTATTTAACATGAATAATTTTCTCTCTCTTTTTCCTTATATAATTCCTTAAGTCTAAAGTCCCATAGGTTTGATCCCTTAGAATTAGACTCATTTTCTCATTGAACAAAGGATACTAAATAAATTATTGATTAAAAGCACTATGTGAAATTTTTGGTTATTTCCTATTCCCCTACAGTGGTGGACGCAGGAAAAAAATTCACACGGTCGGCATCAAAATTTCATAGAGGCCAATCGAGATTTTAACATATATGCACCTTTAGAAAAAAAAATTTCACAGGGGTCGGCTGACACCTAAAGGTGTAGGCCCGCCACTGTTCTTCTAGCCCATAGTTAAAGTGTTTAAATCAATCGAGCACAATTTCTTCTGACTGAATCGATATTATTCTATTTCAATTCCTTCTCGATACCGCTCACGGAAAATATCGAATTGGATCCTAAATTGATGGGTTAGTGTGAGCTTATCCATGTGGTTATACACTCTTCGAATAGAATTTTTTTTCATATTTTATTGCGTTGAAATTGTGCTATGTATTTCAAATTATATTAAGATCTCATTATTAGAATTACTTAATTATTATACAGCTAGTTTGATCCTCCCGCATTATAGGGGTATACTTAAGTTTTGTTTTTAATCGTTTTACAATTTTATGATGATTTATTTTACTTTTTAACGTAGTTTTATTTTAATTTAATATATATATATATTAGTTTGTTATTATATTTTTTAGTGTTTGGGTTTTTTCAATTGAGATGTGTAGACTTTTAGATTTTTAATGAACAAACATAAATGAACACGAGCATGTTGATATTTTTTAATGAACAAACATGAACACAAATATTAGTCTAACGAAAAAAGGGACGTTGATGTAGTTGACGATGGTGGGTAGTATCGGAAGTTAACCGGCGATGGAGATGATAGATCAACAACGGAGGACATGTAAAGGAGATAAATTAAATTAGGGTTTGATAATGAAAGTGTTTACCAATAAATGAGATCTTATAGCCCGTTTGAGGGCTATTGGGTTTTGGTAAGACCCATAACCCGTGGAAATTATTCTATGATGATTAAGAGGTTATTTAACAAATAATTGAGATGTTATAACCCCTTTAAGGGTTATCCAAGTTTGGTGAGACCCATGACCCATGAAAATTATTGTTTGATTATGAAAAATTTCACAAATAAATGAGATGTTATAACCCATTTAAATACTATCCGGGTTTGGTGAGACCCATACCCGCGAATTCGGGTCAAATGCATGAGAACTCTCCATTTAGAAATCAAGCAATCTGGTGGCTCTTGAGAATAGGGGAACACTGAGAGCGACACATAAGATTTCGTGATAAACAATTATATAGTTAGTTAGATTAGATTATTTTTATATAAGTAACTTTATCAACATTTAGTTTTATTAACAGGTGAAAATTATACTATCGTAGCATAAGTTGGTCGATTATCCAAAAGATTTAGAATAATATTATAAACTGTTTTGAAAATGTTCCAGACGTATCGATAAATAAAGTTGGAAAACCCGAAAAGTAATATATATCTTTATAGGTACATTCAAATGTATTCGTAATCGTAATGATATTAACAATATATAATTGTTAAGTCATTATATATCTAACACGTCTCATTATAAATTATAAAGTACATATTTAGTCATGCATTGTATTAACACGAGTAACGCAGTAATTAGGCGGTACGTCCAAACGTGACAAAATAGCAAGATACGCATATTTAAAAAAACAAGTTGATCAACACTTCAACCATAAACATATTTAATTTAAAGTAACTAGGCAGGCCAGCACGTCATGTTTAAAGAATTTCGTTTATAAATTGTTACTTTTTTTTTATGTTTTTTGTTAGTAACTTGCTTTATAAAGATAATTTTTAACAACACGTGAAAGTCGTTGAAAATTATATTCTATCGTATTATCTCTCAAATGATGAAAGATTTATAAAAAATAGAGAATAATACTATATGCTATACCTATTTATTAAAATATATTGGTTTTAAATAATCTCAATTGGTTGATGTCAGTCATAATTAACGAAATGACTGGTGACAGTTTCATCTTTTGACATGTTTGATTTCAACAATCCACAACTAACGGAAATGTAACTCCTTTATTCTTCGGCAGCTAGAAAAAACGTTTTTTTTTCAAAAAACTCCTTTTTCCTCGGAAAACCCAACCTGAACACCACCTAAACACCACAACTTGAACACCACCGCTGACCACCACCACTTGAACACCACCACCTTCATCAACCGACAACCACCATCTAAACCCCACCGCCGCCACCTGAGCATCACCATTGACCACCACCACCTTTTCTAGCAAAAAACGTTTTTCCGGCAAACACCACCTAAGGTTCCGGCGACATCAATAACTGGGTTTTTACTAAAAAAAGGTCATGATGGTCTGATCTAAGGTTTCAACAGGTTTAGGACAAAAATGTTGAGTTTTCTGGCGAAAAAGAAGTTTTCAGGTCGAAAACGATGAATTCTATGCTCCTGCTAGGCTCGAGGCAATTCGTCTCTTTCTGGCCTATGCCTCATGCATGAACTTTAAAGTGTATCAAATGGATGTGAAAACTGCCTTGTATGGGAAAGTGAAAGAAGAAATTTATGTCAAGCAACTGTCAGGTTTTGAATATCCTAAACGTCCAAACTACATTTATCATCTCGATAAAGCTCTCCTTGGCCTCCATCCAGCACCTCGTGCTTGGTATGCTACCATAGCATAACATCTGTTGAAGAATGGGTATGTAAGAAGTGTTATTGATCAAACACTCTTTATCAAGAAGGTAAAGGACGATCAAATCCTTGTCCAAGGGTATATTGATAACATTATCTTTGGGTCAACATGTGATAAGCTGTGTAGAGAGTTCGCCAAGGTTATGCTAAGTCGGTTTGAAATGAGTTCATGGGGAAATGACTTTATTTTATGGCCTTCAAGTTGAATTGAAGTCGGAAGGGATTTTGATTCGTCAAGAAAAATACATTCGTGAAATTATCCAGAAGTTTGGGTTCAAGGACGCCAATTCCTTCCTCACTCTGATTGTGACGCGACTAGCGTTAGCTCCAGATCCAATGGGAAAGTTAGTCGATCAACACCTTTATAGGTCCATGATTGGCTCCCTGATGTATCTTACTGCCAGTAAACCAGACATTATGCTCTCTGCCTGTTAGTGTGCAAGATATCAATGCGATCCAAAAGAATCTTACTTAACCGCTGTCAGTCGTATCTTTCGATATCTAAAGGGAAAGCCTTGCTTAGGTCTTTGGTATTCCAAAGATTCTCCTTTGGTACTACACGCGTACACCGACAATGATTATGGGGGATGTAATCTCGACAGAAAATCAACTTAAGGAAGATGTCAGTTCCTGGGAGACCGGTTAATTTCTTTGGATCCAGCATCAGCTGCTGGATTACGGTTTGAATTTCTTTAACACTCCTATCAAGTGTGATAACGAAGCAGCAGTTTGTATTGTCAAAAACCCGATCCAACACTCTAAGACAAAACATAGTGACATCCGAATGCATTTCATCCGTGATTGTCATGACCGGAAACTTGTCTACATTGAAAGGGTCCACACATATTACAACTTTCTTGACATTTTCACTAAAGCCTTTGACCGTACCCGATTTCTATACTTTGTAGAGTCGTTGGGTATGATTTCTTCTAGATTAAATTCCTTCTATATTTTTGTGTGTTTGAAATTGTAAATATTTATTTTAACATGTCACAATTTTATAGCGAGAAAATGAGTTAAGTTTAACTCAACAACAAGATTTTCAGTTTATTTTTAAGAATAACAAAATAGAGTCACTTAACTTGCCAAAAATATTTTATATTTGTCACACCCCATCTAAGGCCTGGGCGTGCGACCAACAGTTGGTACCATGTTTGTAAATAAATCAGAGTTACGATTATTAGCGGAAGACTTTAAAAAAAACATCAGTATCAAAGTTGTAAATATTATATTACAAAATATGGAACAAAAGTTCCATATATGTTTACATGTTTATAGTTTACAAAACCACCATTTAATTACATTTAAGTTTAACAAAACTATCCGAGCCATCGGATTCTTGAGCCCTTCGTCTCCACAAGCTCTATTCTTGATTACCTGCAAAATGTTAAGAAAATACGTTAGCAACGAATGCTGGTGAATATGCTGACGCTAAAATGTTTTTCTTTACTTAATCACCCCTCGAGACCACTTAAGCCTTAGCCCATCTTGGCTTAGGAATAATTAAGTTAAAACATATCATTATAAATTCAAGTCTCTACACTAGGTCACCTCAGCAAAACACCGCATCGTTTCGACATAACTTAGGTACCATAAATATACGCATGATCAGTCTCACTCCAAGCGTGGTGCGATGTGCCCACCGCATTTTACCACATATGAAAGGATCCAGAAAAACGTATACTACAGCCTGAGGGCTAGGCTTATACTCTTATTTATAATGTTTTTAGAGACACTTAGTCTCATGTAAAGTTTTTCATATAACACGTTTGACTCTTTTGAAATCAAGTTTGTAAAAGTGGGGCGTATTCACCTTTTGTTTGGGATCGGCTTCAAACACCGTCCTTGGGTCTTTCCCTTGCTATCTCGCACCTATAGTACGAGTATAACTTTTGTTAGTCGGATATATGATCCGTCTTAAGACCTTTAGTCTTATTGATCTCGATGAACCTTTAGTTCAAAATTTCTTTTACCTTAAAACCTTTAGTTAAAAAATAATCTTTATAAACCTTTAGTTTATTTTTAAAACCCTACGTTTCTTCTTCTCTAAGAAATGTATTCTTTTCTTTTTCTTTTTTATTTAAGAATATTCATTATTACATAAATAATATTTATAACAAAGAATTATATATATAATCACGCATATATACTTATTTATATTTCTTTCTTTTCTTTTCTTTTCTTTGTTATTTACTTTTTATTTTAGAAGCATCGAGTATAATTTCGACTTAGGCATTAAGCCTTTATAATATTTTATTATTATTTTTATTCGGGCATTATGCCTACCTTTGTCGGTTTATAAATACCCTAGAAAGTTGGGCAGCACTTTCACGTCTTTCACTCTTTTCAACTCTCGCTTGATCTACACTTTACTTGAGCACGGAAAACGAGACACCAACTTTTCATGAAAGGAATCGTCGGAACGTCGGGATGGTATCACCTTCTTGATATGAACGTCATCGCGTAGTGGCACACATATCGAGGTAATGGGCGGAAAACGAGGAATCGGGCACGGATTTTGAGGTGGATCGAGGGCACGCTTATCAATGTGTAGAGAGATGTTAGAGAGAGAGAGAGGATTGTGTGAATTTGGTGTGTGGAAATGAAATCCCGGATGTTGCTATTTATAGGCAAAATTCCGGAGCCCGTCGCGGTACGTGACGGCCTCTCTGGCACCCGTCTCGTACCGCGACGTAGGCCAGGTGAGTCACACAGTAGGCCTGCCACGTGGCGACACGTGGCAGACGTTACGCTGCGTGGTGACATGTGGCGGCCTTGTTGCTACGTGGCGACACCATGTGCCACCGTACGCCACGTGGCACACGTGTCACGTTGTGTTAGACAACCCGTCGCGGTACGCGAGGGGTCTCTTTTCTGATCCATCGTGTATCGTGATGGGTCAGAAAAACAGAATTTACATTTTAGACCCTGGAGTTTGGAATTTGGCAGAAATGGTCCCTAGACTTTTGAAACTTAACATTTTTGGCTCGAAATTTCCGTGATGTTACATCCTCCCCACCTTGAAATAAATCTCGTCCTCGATATTGCTTTACTAAAATAAGTGGGGGTATTACTTTTTCATTTCGGATTCGAGCTCCCATGTATACTCGGGCCCTCTTCGTGAGTCCCATTTTAATTTCACAATTTTCAATATGCGTCTTTTTAATTTCTTTAATTTTGAATCTTCGATTTGAATTGGACGTTCTACGAATTTTAAATTTTCATTTATTTCAACGTCTTTTAAGGGCGTTGCTAAAGATTCATCGGCTAAACATTTACGCAGATTCGAGATGTGGAATACATCGTGTATCCCTTGCATTTCCTCGGGCAGTCGTCGACGGTATGCAACAGTGCCAATTCGTTCGAGTACCTCGAAGGGTCCAACAAATCGAGGACTTTGCTTTCCATTCTTGCCGAAACGAACAACGCCTTTCCATGGTGAGACTTTTAATAATACTTTGTCAGCAACATTGAACTCTAACGGCTTTCGACGGACATCAGCGTAACTCTTTGGTGGTCAGGTGCCGTCTTAAGTTGTTCACGGATTTGAAGAACTTTGTCAGTGGTTTCCTGGACTATCTCGGGTCCAGACAATTGATTGTCTCAAGTTTCAGACCAACATACGGGCGTTCTACATTTTCGACCATATAACGCCTCAAATGGTGCGGCTTGAATAATTGTGTGATAACTGTTGTTATATGAGAATTCCATTAGGGGTAAGTGGTCGTCCCAACTTCCACCTAAGTATATCACACAGGCACGTAGCATATCTTCCAGCGTTTGTATTGTCCTTTCTCTTTGCCCATCGGTTTGTGGATGATAGGCGGTGCTAAGGTTTAGTTTTGTACGGAGTGCTTGTTGGAAGCTTTTCCAAAAATGAGACGTGAAACGACTGTCTCGATCAGAGATTATAGATAGCGGTACTCCATGCAAAGCAACAATGTTGTTTACATGAATACGTGCTAATCTATCCATTGAGTACGACTCGTTGATAGGTATAAAGTGAGCAGACTTGGTTAATCTATCGATGATCACCCAAATAGCATTATGTTGTTGAGTCTTTTCAGGAGTTTGGTTATGAAATCCATGGTTATTAACTCCCACTTCCATACGGGAAGTTCGGGTTGCTGGAGCAATCCCGAAGGCTTTTGGTGTTCAGTCTTAACCTTTAAACAAGTTAAACATTTCGCATCATGCGATGCGATGTCCTTTTTCATTCCATTCCACCAGTAGTTTGGTTTTAAGTTTTGATACATTTTTTCACTATCGGGGTGTATCATGTACTTGGACTTATGGGCTTCATTCAATATCTTTTCACGTAAGTTTCCAACGATTGGTACCCAAATCCGGTTTCCCATTCTAAGAATACCATCGTCACCTTTGACTAGCGAGTCAATGGTGCCGTTACGTTTTTCGTCGGAGATTTGGTTTTCATTGATTGCTTGATTTTGGGCAGATTTGATTTGCTCGAAAAGATCAACTTGAAGTTCTAGCCTTAACGCTCGGACTCTTTTTGGCTTTTCGTGCTCTTTACGACTCAAAGCGTCAGCCACAATGTTGGTTTTGCCTTCATGATAAACGATCTCGCAGTCGTAGTCATTAAGAGTTTCCATCCAGCGTCGTTGGCGCATATTAAGCTCTTTTTGATCGAAGATGTGTTTTAAGCTTTTATGATCAGTGTACACGGTAAATCTTACTCCATAGAGATAGTGCCTCCATATCTTTAGTGCAAAGATTATTGCGCCTAATTCTAGATCGTGAGTTGTATAATTCTTTTCGTCACCTTGAGTTGACGGAAGGCGTAAGCGATTACTTTCTTTCGTTGCATTAGTACACATCTCAAACCAGAATGAGACGCATCACTAAAGACAACAAAATCTTCAGTACCTTCTGGCAAGGCCAGTATAGGTGCTTGGGTAATCTTTTGTTTGAGTATATCGAACTCATCTTGTTGTTTTGTTCCCCATTCACATTTGATATTTTTATGGGTTAAGTAAGTTAGGGGAACGGCTATCCGAGAGAAATTTTCAATGAACCTTCGATAATAGCCGGTCAATCCCAAGAAACTTCGAATCTCGGTTGGCAATTTTGGGACCTCCCACTTAGAGATAGCTTCAATCTTAGCGGGGTCCACTTGAATTCCATTAACATTGATTATGTGACCAAGAAATTGCACCTAGTGCAACCAGAACTCGGATTTTGAGAACTTGGCGTACAACTTCTCAGTTCTTAATATTTCAAGTAATGTTCGAAGGTGATTTTCATGATCATCTTTAGACTTAGAATAAATTAATATGTCGTCGATGAATACGATCACAAATTTATCCAAGTAAGGCTTACAAATTCGATTCATCATATCCATGAATGCGGCTGGCGCATTAGTAAGTCCAAACGGCATAACGGTGAACTCATAATGGCCATAACTTGTTCGAAAGGCGGTTTTCGGTATATCTTCGGATTGAACTTTGAGTTGGTGATAGCCGGAATGAAGATCGATTTTACAAAAGAAGCTAGCACCTTGGAGTTGGTCAAAGAGATCATCGATTCGAGGGAGTGGATAACGGTTCTTTATTGTGACTTTGTTGAGAGCTCGGTAGTCGATGCACATACGCATGGATAAATCATTTTTCTTGACGAATAGAATTGGCTCTCCCCATGGCGATGAACTTGGTCGTATGAAGCCTTTCTCGAGAAGCTCGTCGAGTTGTTTCTTTAGTTCCTTCATCTCGGTTGGTGCGAGGCGATACGGAGCTTTAGCGTTCAGAGCAGTACCAGGAATGAGATCGATTCTAAACTCTACTTCACGATCGGGAGGAATTCCAAGAAGTTTATCAGGAAAGACATCGGCATAATCGGAAACAACCGGAACGTCTTTGATTTCTTTTAGTTTAGATTCTTTAGTGACTTAGGCCATGAATGCTAAGCATCCTTGATTTAAACATTTGTTAGCCCTTATCATGGAGATTAGACTAACTTGGCCAGCGTCTTTATCCCCTTCTATTCGAATTGTTCGTTTATCAGGGGTTTGGAGTTCAATGGCCTTGCTGTTGCAAAGTATACGAGCATGGTTGTCGGATAACCAATTCGTACCCAGTACAACATCAAAACCAGCAAGAGTCATAGGCAATAAATGAATAGGCAAAACATAACATGCTAATAAGATTTTTCCGTTTTCTAGAGCTTCAGAGATTTTAATAGTTTCGCCACTAGCGGTCTCGACGTTCAAAGTTTTGTTAAGTTTGGTTGGAGGTTAGTTTAATAGACTACAAAAGTTATAATCTATAAAACTTAAATTGGCACCCGAATCGAACAAAACTCTAGCATATGAGTCGTTAACTAAGAACGTACCGGTGATGGTTTCCGACATGTCGGCTGCCTTCTTGTTATCAAGAACGAAGACTCTTGCGTTGCCTTTCTTTGGCTCATTCTTATGACCACTTCCACCCGCACCACCTGCCGCGGGTTTGTTTTTCGGGCACTCAAAACTTAAATGCCCCATCTCCTTGCAATTATAACACGTCATCTTCTTTTTCCAACAATCAGCCGTTGTGTGGCCGGGTCTATTACATGATTCACAGACTCGTGGTGTGAAATGGTATTTACCCCTATGATATTTCCTACAAGTTTTGCATTGTAGAATGCTGGGGTTAAAGCCAGATCTTCCTTGGTCAATTCCCTTACCCTTGAAACGGGTATCTCCTCTTTTCCTCGAGTCGTGTGTTGTTACGACCTTATTATCATCTTCCTTGTTGGGGATCATTCTGTCCATCAAGTAAACTGCCAATTCCATCGCGGAGTCGGCGGTTTGTGGCAAGTGAGACCTCACTATATCACGAATCTCTCATGGTAGTCCCCAAATATAACGTGTCACTTTGTTGGATTCAGGGGTAACCAGCTGGGGAACCAATCGACAGTATTCGTGGAATTTTATGTTATACTCACGAAGGTTTGTTCCAACAACCTTGTGGTTCAAGAATTTGGTTTGGATTTGGTCCGTCTCGTGCATCGGACAAAATTTTGCCATCAACATCTCTTTAAATTCATTCCAAGTTAGATTGTACATCACCTCCCTTCCTCTACTCAAAATCAGTGTATTCCACCACTCCAAGGCATCCCCTTTGAACATGAGGGAAGAATATTGAATCTTCTCTTCATCAAAACACTTGCTTGTTATCACGATTGTTTCCATCTCTTCAAGCCACCTCACGGTTGTGATGGCTCCTTTATCTCCATGGAATTCTTTTGGTCCATAGTATTTGAAATCTTTGAATGAACACCCACCGATCTTGAGTTTCTTAAATTCTTGTCTAACACCTCAATCGGCATTTGACTAATTCACACTTTTTTCGATATGAGAAGGTTTTGGACGGGATTTAACAGATCTTTGAGAAGGATTAACAAATCGGGAATGTTTGGATTGCCTAGTTTGTGATCTAGCTTCGGATTCTTCCCTAACTGCGTCTTTTATCATCTTTTAGATTTGATTTAAATATTTATCAGGGATTGGTTCTTCTTTTTCGTTTTCGGGGTCTTTCCCCTTATCTTTTCGTTTGTCGGCTTCATTTCGAGAAACCTCACGGTTATCACTTTGTCGAGACATTTTATCTTTTATCTTTTTCAATCTTTTTTTTTTATCTAAAATTTAACATATTTCTTTTCTTAATTCACAAATTTTATTTATTTCACATATATATATATATATATCATAAAATGATATATATATTATTTTACAACATCTTTATATATATCGTATAAACGATATATATATATATATCCCTATCCTTATTTTCTTTATTACAACATATATTACACATAACATACAGACTATCTTAACAAATAAACTTCATTTCTTGCGAACATGCCATCATCATCATCATCATCATCAACTTAATCCTTAATGAATTTCTTCACACCCTTGGTTAGTTTGTTGCATTTTTGAAGAAGCGTCTCTCCTATCTTCTTATTTTTCTTCCCATCTATGGCTATTTTCTTCCTCAAATCGTCGGTTTCATGTAAGGCTCGATCCAGATGCTCCTCCTGTGACTGCGGAATGTCATTGGATAAACCGTAGCGGGGTGGTGGATCGAGGTATCCCATCATAACCACGTCAAAGTGGTTTCTCGGATCTGGATATGGTGATGCAGTCACATCAGATTGATAGTTGAAAAAAGCCTCAGCAGCCTCGTTCTACTCTCGGATTTCGATTGCTTGATCTTCAACTGATGGTATCTTGCCTTGATAAGGTGGGAAGCTTGATGATGCTTGACCTTTGAGTTCTTGAAGGAATAGTATGTAGGGATCAACAAAACTATAACTTGGGGCTTGCTGTGAGAATGGGTCTTCCTAAGGTGTTGTTCTTCTGGTTCTTCTTCACTCTCTTCCTCCTTTTCTGGATCCTCTTCCACTGGGTCCTCTTCTTCCGAATCTTCCGTCTCTATTAATTGGGCGGTTTCTTTTGACATGGCAGGCATGCGGAAGTTCTCATATGGCATTTTCACTCTTATTTTAGGCATGCGAGATGGACCTTCCTTATTGAGGTGTGAGTCTACAGCATCCATAGTAGAGGTTCCGGTATGCCACCTGCGTTGATCTGAGTGGCATTGCATCCAATCAGACGAGGGAGACCTTGGTTCTTCCTTGATGGGTCGATTGGAAAGGAAAGCATATGAAGGGTGAGGATTTGGTGGTAAGTGTGTTGAACCTCCAGATGAGTAATATGGCGGGACCTCGGTTGGTTGATTGGTAGGAATCTCAGAAGGATGATATGTGGGTACTTCGGATGGTTGGTACATGGGTAAATTTTATGGATGGTAGCTTGAATGCCTTGGTGCTTGGTATACTTGATGTGGAGTATTGTCTAGGTGGTAGATTGGACTTTGTTTGGGGTATTGATTGTGTTCCTCGCCGGAATTGAAGAATGACTCAAAATAATCCTTACTCATGATATCCTTTGGGAACTTGTAGTATTTTCCTGCTCTTTTTGCTTCATGATCATAATACTCCATTAATTTCTCGAAGGACATCTAAATTAGGTGGTTTAGAATGAAGAGAGGGAAAGAAAAAGTTACCAACCAATCTTATCCCTATTAAAATAAACAAATAATATTTCGTATGCTTGGATCGAAGTTTGGGTATTGTTTTATGATACCCAATTCGCTAAGATCGATGGCTCTGATACCAACCTGTCACACCCCCATCTAAGGCCTGGGCGTGCTACCAACAGTTGGTACCATGTTTGTAAATAAATCAGAGTTACGGTTATTAGCGGAAGACTTTAAAAACATCAGGATCAAAGTTGTAAATATTATATTACAAAAGATTGAACAAAAGTTCCATATATGTTTACATGTTTATAGTTTACAAAACCACCATTTAATTATATTTAAGTTTAACAATACTATCCGAGCCATCGGATTCTTGAGCCCTTCGTCTCCATAAGCTCTATTCTTGATTACCTGCAAAAATGTTAAGAAAATACGTCAGCAACAAATGCTGGTGAATATGCTGACGCTAAAATATTTTTCTTTACTTAATCACCCCTCGAGACTACGTAAGCCTCGGCCCATCTTGGCTTAGGAATAATTAAGTTAAAACATATCATTATAAATTCAAGTCTCTACACTAGGTCACCTCAGCAAAACACTCCAGCGTTTCGACATAACTTATGTACCATAAATATACACATTATCAGTCTCACTCGGACATAACTTAGGTCCGGCCTATCATGGCTGGAGGTCGTGACCAAGCGTGGTGCGATATGCCCACCGCATTTTACCACATATGAAAGGATCCAGACAAACGTATACTACAGCCTGAGGGAAAGGGTTATACTCTTATTTATAATGTTTTTAGAGACACTTAGTCTCATGTAAAGTTTTTCATATAACACGTTTGACTCTTTTGAAATCAAGTTTGTAAAAGTGGGGCGTATTCACCTTTTGTTTGGCATCGGCTTCAAACACCGTCCTTGGGTCTTTCCCTTGCTATCTCGCACCTATAGTACGAGTATAACTTTTTTTAGTCGGATATATGATCCTGCGTAATACCTTTAGTCTTATTGATCTCGATGAACCTTTAGTTCAAATTTCTTTTACCTTAAAACCTTTAGTCAAAAAGTAATCTTTATAAACCTTTAGTTTATTTTTAAAACCCTACGTTTCTTCTTCTCTAAGAAACGTATTCTTTTCTTTTTCTTTATTATTTAAGAATACTCATTATTACTTAAATAATATTTATAACAAAGAATTATATATGTAATCACGCATATATACTTATTTATATTTATTTCTTTTCTTTTCTTGTTACTTACTTTTTATTTTAGAAGCATCGAGTATAATTTCGACTTAGGCATTAAGCCTTATAATATTTTATTATTATTTTTATTCGGGCATTATGTCTACCTTTGTCGGTTTATAAATACCCTAGAAAGTTGGGCAGCACTTCCACGTCTTTCACTCTTTTCAACTCTCGCTTGATCTACACTTTACTTGAGCACGCAAAACGAGACACAAACTTTTCATGAAAGGAATCGTCGGAACGTCGGGATGGTATCACCTTCTTGATATGAACGTCGTGGGGTAGTGGTACAAATATCGAGGTAATGGGCGCGGAAAATGAGGAATCGGGGCAAGGATTTCGAGGTGGATCGAGGGCACGCTTATCAATGTGTAGGGAGATGTTAGAGAGAGAGAGAAAGAGAGGATTGTGTGAATTTGGTGTGTGGAAATGAAGTCCTGGATGTTGCTATTTATAGGCAAAATTCCAAAGCCCGTCGCAGTACGCGACGGCCTCTCTGGCACCCGTCGCGTACCGCGACGTAGGCCTGGTGAGTCACACAGTAGGACTGCCACGTGGCGACACGTGGCAGGCGTTACGCCGCGTGGCGACACGTGGCGGCCGTGTTGCCACGTGGCGACACCATGTGCCACCGTGCATCACGTGCCACACGTGTCACGTTGTGTCAGACAACCCATCGCGGTACGCGATGGGTCTCCTTTCTGATCCATCGCGTATTGTGATGGGTCAGTAAAACAGAATTTATATTTTAGACCCTGAAGTTTGAAAATTGGCAGAAATGGTCCCTAGACTTTTGAAACTTGTCATTTTTGGCTCGAAATTTCCGTGACGTTACAATATTTTACTCTATATATTCTAGTTTTATTATATAATTTATAAAAAAAATTGAAAATGATTTAAAATATTTCGCATTTAATGGGAGCTCATACTTATAGGGAGTCGGATAATATAAAATTATAAAATTTTAAGAAATCGATCCAACATTTGGAAAATGATAAGAAATTATATTTAATGATCCTGACACATGAAAATAGTAGATCAAAAGCCAAAAAGATAATTGCTTGATGTGCTGATAGGCTTGACAAACGAGTAAGTGTCATAGTGATATACACTTAAATTTCTGTCTTTCCAAGTGGCTTATGTTTAGGAAGAGGTTATGTGACTCCACGTTAAGTCATATCGTTGAAGGAAAAAATGTTATTAGTTAGTCATACATGGGCCCATTATTGATTGATTACCATAAAATTATTCTTGCTTTAAATACACATATTGAAAAATCAAAATGAAAAAAATAGAAAAACTGCAACACGCTTAAATTCAACACAAAATGTTGACAATTCTCAACAAAAAATGTTGATAATTAACAAACAAAAAGGGGTATATTAGAACCACATAATGTGGGGCAAACATGTAAGTCCTAAACACTTTATATGAAAGCTTGTAAGTCCGAACTTGGAAAGTAAGTCTATGGTTAAACCTTTATTGTTTGAAAAAGTTTGCTAAAAGTTTATATAAGCTGAAAATGTTTTGATCACTCATTAGGGTGTTTGAGTAATTCGGGGTGATCTGGTAAACAATAACTATGCCCGAGGTAAGATGAAGTCAGTAACATGTCTGATTAACTTCGGAGCACATAAGTTAATTGCTTAATACATACCTTAACGTATCGCTTTTGACATTAAAATACTTGTTAAGCTTAAAGTGGACAAACTATATATACAATCGAATTTGAGTTATTGGCATAATAATATTGAAATAGAAGTGCGATCTAGGAAGTTAACGGATAGTGTGATTTCATGTCGTGATCTTTCTCACCAAAAATGTAAAAAAATTTTAATATTTGTAGTGAATATATTATGTATAATAATAATTTCATCTTTACTTCAATTAGTTTTACTTTTGTTTTTCTACAAAGCACGCTGGTAGTACAAGGTTTCTCTCGGCGTGAAAGTCTTGATTTTGATGAAGTCTATGCTCCTGTTGCTAGGCTCAAGGAAATTCGTCTCTTTCTAGGCTATGCCCCACACATGAACTTCAAAGTGTATCAAATGGATGTGAAAATGGCCTTCATGTATGTGAAAGTGAAAGAAGAAATTTATATCAAACAATCGCCAGGTTTTGAAGATCCTGAACGACCAAACTACGTTTATCGACTTGATAAAGCTCTATATGGCTTCCATCAAGCACCTCGTGCTTGGTATGCTACCTTAGCAGAACATCTTATGAAGAATGGGTATTGAAGAGGTGTTATTGATCAAACACACTTTATCAAGAAGGTAAAGGACGATCAGATCCTTGTCCAAGTGTATGTTGATGACATTATCTTTGGGTCAACATGTGATCAGCTGCGTAGAGAGTTCACCAAGGTCATGCTAAGTCGGTTTGAAATGTGTTCGTTGGGGGAAATGATTTTCATTTTTGGGCCTTTAAGTTGAATAGAAGTCGGAAGGGATTTTGATTCATCAAGAGAAATACATTCGTGAAATTGTTAAGATGTTTGGGTTCAAGGACACTAATTCCTTCCGCATTCCGATTGTGACTCGACTAGTGTTAGCTCTAAATCCATTGGGAAGGTCAGCCGATCAACACATTTATAGGTCCCTGATTAGCACCATAATGTATCTCTGCACCAGACATTATGTTCTTTGCCTGTCAGTGTGCAAGATATCAATGCGATCCAAAAGAGTCTCACTTAACCGGTGTCAAGCGTATCTTTTGGTATCTAAAGGGAAAGCCTTGCTTAGGTCTTTGGTATCCCAAAGACTATACATTGGTATTACACGCGTACACTGACAGTGATTATGGGGGATGTAATCTCGACAGAAAATTTATTTCAAGAGGATGTTAGTTCTTGGTAGACCGGTTAATTTTTTAGCAATGCAACAAGAAAGTCACAGTATCCACCTCCACTGCTGAAGATGAATACATTGCCGCCTCCTCTTACTATTCCCAAGTGATTTGGATCCAGCATCATCTGCTAGATTAGGGTTTGAATTTGTTTAACACTCCTATCAAGTGTGATAACGAAGCAACGATTTGTATTGTCAAAAACCCGGTCCAACACTCTAAGACAATACACAGTGACATCTGATGCATTCCATTCGTGATTGTTATGACCGGAAACTTGTCTGCATTGAAATGGTCCACACAGATTACAACTTTGCTGACATTTTCATTAAAGCCTTTGACCGTACCCGGTTTCTATACCTTGTAGAGTCTTTGGGTATGATCTTCTAGATTAAATTCCTTTTTATCTTTTTTTGTGTCTAAAATTGTAAATATTTTTTTAATACGTCACAATTTTAGAGGGAGAAAATGTGTTAAGTTTAACTCAACAACAAGATTTTCAGTTTATTTTTAACAATAACAAATCTAAGTCACTTGACTTGCCCAAAATATTTTATATTTTACTCAATATATTTTTACATTATTTATAAAAAAATTGAAATTGATTTAAAATATTTTCACGTTTAGAGAGAGATCCTGCTTAGAGGGAGTCTTAGTAAATAAGCAATAGGTAATGGTTCAATAAGAAAGATAAAGGTAGATCAATCTATTCGGGAAAACACCGACGAGAAATCCTAAGTAACAAATATTCATAGATATAATTACGAATTGATTGATGGATCCTATAACTCGATAGAGACTCGGGATTTGATGATCGGGTATATTCTAACGAAAGTTTAATATTACAAAGATTTATTATTTTATTGGTTTAAATAGTATATTTTTTATTAATAAAATTCTTAAATAAATGTTTATAAAATTGTTGGATAGTTTATATACTGAGATTTGTTTATTTCAATATAAAAACACGTTTAAGGTATTTATTTATATTTTCATTATTAAATAATATTTCTTTCAAGTAAATATGGTAAATAATAGTTAATAAATAATAATATTTTATATAAAATATGATCTTTAATAGAATACGTAAACTATAATTTACAATAATTTTAAATATCTATATACTTTAGATTAACACCCTTTATAAGCATTAAAACCATTAACAAATTTATAAATAAACTATTATACATACATGTGTGTGTGTATGGTTTTAACAAATGTTCGGAAAAAGTGCTCGGTTAATATGTCGGTTTAACAAAATAATAATTAATTACAAGTTATATATTATTTATAATATTAATTACATGATTTAATATATTATTATATAATAAGATAAGTTTAAAAAAAAACAAAACAAAATAGGGCCTGAGCGGGACTTGAACCTGCGCCAGTGGCCGGCTCCAAGGGTTAGACGCACACACTTACGCGAACACCCCTAGCCAACTGGACTATGGGTTTATCTGATTATAAAATAGAACAAAATAAACATAACCAAGCATTCTGAAGTTGTAGCTCAAGAACAAACCCTAATAATCGAAATCCGTTATTCCGATAACTTTTAACTCAATTAACGTTAGGGCTTATGATCCTTGATCAATGACGACTAGAAGCCAACAAACAATTACCTTATTAGACGAAGGATGACAGGTGAACGACGAGAGGGCAGAGACCGCTAAAACGAGGAACAAAATCATTAATCGCAGGTAAAGATAACAAGATTAAGCAGAGGGGTTTTAATGGCGACATCATGAGGTTGTTGTGGGCATGATTAATTGAGTTATGATCCTTGCTATGTTATAGTTTGATTAACTTCTATAGACGGGTTGTATATTATAGCATTATTCATCATATTTGATCGTGTTAACATAATTAAACTCGCCGGTGAGCCGTAAAAGGTAAGGTGAATCATTTTGTTAATTAAATTCCAAGATTACAACGAAGATTAAGGTGCAAGGAAATCATTGGGTCACGAGTTACGGGTTTGGACCTTGAATACGGGTTTGGGTTAAAGAGTAAATGGGGTTCTAGATAAAATATAATAGAAATTGTAAACAAGTCCCTGAATATTAAGGTGGAAACAGAAATAGGTTAAAGTATAGTTAAGGGTACAAAATGCATATATTTGAAAGTTATATACATTCATATATATATATATATATATATATATATATATATATATATATATATATATATATATATATATATATATATATATATATATACTATTAAATAATAAGATAAGAAATTAATAATTAAATTATAATTATTCGATAAACGCGATATTTTATTGGGGAAATTTATCGAACGTAAAAAGGGTCGGGTATAAATAATAATATTAATTATGAAAAGTCCGAGTTGTTAAAGTCTCCCCTAATTTAGGTAATTTCGTCCCGAAATTATAGGATACCATAACAAAATCATTAAATTTTTGAAGAAAGGAAAATTTTAAAATAAAATTTAAAAATTTATCATAACACAGACTTTGAATTGTTAAAACAAGGCATCAAATGCAATTTCCGATAAGGGCACTTATATATAGGATGTACCAGCGGCGTATCCACCATGTCCTTATCATCTTTACAATTGTACTGTTATCCCAACTACTTTCGATTCTATATTATGACACACAATCTTACGCATCATGATTTCCATGCGAGGACTACGACAATTATGTTCTGGACCATAACTATTTTCATCGTCGGATAGTCCACATGATTCGTCCAATCGTGTGGATTTACAAAACATTTGAAAATATTATTTTTAAGAATAGAAATCGTTTAGGAAAGGAGTTTTAAGTGAGACGTATTTAAAATAGACAAAAGTTTATAGTGGTTCAAAATGGATTTTTTTTGAAACCACTCTTCAATAATTTTACTCGAGGGGCATAATAATAGAAAATCTTAGTACTTCAATAATTCATATAAATGTTAATTCAAAATTCATTAAATAGTCGATACAAGGCAGAAAAGTCAAATTCAAGTATGATAGAATACGACGAGCGGCAAGTCTTCTAGTAGCTTAAATCTTCAGTCGCGCATGACTTGAAACTTTGGGGCTTATGCGTCTTGGGTGATTTGATCCATGAGGGCTTGAGTAGTCGTGGTAGGTTGATCCGACATCGCTTGGGTAATTGGAGCTCTAATGGTTTGCAAGAGGGTTGATTGGATAGAGTAGGCTTGGTAAACTTGAGCTTGCGGGTGCGGAATCCGATAAGTTTGGGTTACATATGAATGATCTTGCTTGATGAAAGGAGCTTGAAGGACGTGGGGTTAATAGGTTTGAGTTGATGGGTAATGTAGTAGGGTGCAACTATAGTTTGAACTTAATTGGCATGATAATCTAAGGGCACATATCACTGATAGGATTAGGGCCTCCTGAATGGTAGAAAGCACGGGTAATAGGGGCATCAGGTTGGGCATCAGGGGTAGGTTGTTGCGAGGGTGAGTAGGGGTAAATGAATTAAAATTTCAATCAAGGAAGTTAATGAACAAGTTTGAATTGGCTGTATTAATGCTTTGAATTTGAGTTTATATTTTAGAGGTTGCAGAAGTTAACTCCTTGGCTATACACGTGATGGTCCTGAGAACTAGACGATTGATGTCGAGGACGACGATGGTTTCTTAGGTGAGACATTCTGTGAGGAACAAAATATAAAGATCTACATGATAAGTTGAGGAAATCATTTAAATAATAGTGTAAATAGTTATTAGATGATGTAGCCAAAATGATTAATGCATGCTAACTAGATGAGGAGATAAGGTTAGTTTAAAAATTAGATTTTTATTTGATTAAGTTAACTTTACAATAAACTAACGAAATATATTTGTGGATGTTGGCCTCCCATGAGCTTTCCATGGCAATTTGAATGGCCCAACGAAACTAATGAATAAAAACAACTGAGTTGGACATCCCATGAGCGTTACATGGCATTTTGATCGTCCCAACTAATTAATGAATTAACAATACAATATAGTTTGTCGGCCCAAATGAGCGTTACATGACGTTTTAACCGACCCAACTAAATAACGAACAAACGAGAGAAATATGAGTAGTTGGAGCATCCCGTGAACCACCACGTATGATGCAACCCAACAAAAACATACAAAACAAGATGAGGAATGGATAGTAGGAGTACCCATGGATACCATGGATTTTTCACCCAACTAACCAATTAAATAAAAAAACAAAATAATCGGAATTTACCGAATTTAGCCACGAACTACCGTGAATTCGGTTTACAATCAACCTAAGGTGTCGGTCGTATGATAGTTGTGTTCCTCTTTGGCCCAGAGGAACTTGTCACACTACCTAGCCTTAAGATGAAGGAGTAAAAACAAAAGTAGGGAATTCTTAAGGAATTTCCCAAAAATAAAAGGCAATCTAATTTAAATTAAAATATTTATGAAAAATGTTCTTTGAAGGTTGAGGCATAGCCTCGGAGTTGTGTGTGTGTGCATAACAATATTATAATAAGAATAATCATTAGTTAAACAGTTAAATAAGTACTTAATCTAGCAAGTCAATGCGTAAGCTGTAAACAATCAAATAGAACACATCAGATAAACAAATAAGCACGTATGGGGCTCCTAAGCATGTTACTAAGGCACCACTAATGACCTATCTTAAACCTTCGGCTATGATACCAAGCTATAGCACCCCAACCTACGACGGAAATGCCGGGGCGTGAGCTGATTGCCCACAGCTCTCAATATCTATTAAATTTTTATTAAATAGTCAGGTACATCAAACTCATAAATAAAGAAGTAAAATAAACATCCTAAATTAAATTCTTGTATCTTTTTCTCTAACATGAATCCTAAGTTGCTTCAAACAATCTTGATAATCACGATAACCTGCATAGCGTTAAAAATACAAATAGGTTTTGTCAACACTAGGTTGAGAGTATAACACCAGATTTAAGTCACTATAATAATAAGTGAAAGTGCAAACTGTTCATGTGAGATATACGGTTAGCCATAGCACATAACAATCAAACAAACCATAAAGAAAGGGCTTAACCAATTCCATATAAATGGACATTAGTTACCAAGCAAGCACTAAACCGTGCCATAAAAAAGGACATCGGTTGCTGAAGTAAGCAAATAGCGTTCAAATAAAGCAAGTAAGCAAATAGCAAGTTAGGCAAACTGATAAACACACAAAGATAGACCGTTGCGGTTGAATACTATATATAATAGAAAATATCGACGAACGCATATGTCCCAAAACAGTTAAAAATAAGTAAACGAAGTGGAATGAAATACTCACCTTAGTAAAAAAACAAGAGGTAATGGTTCAATAAGAAAGATAAAGGTAGATCAAGCTATCCGGGAAAACACCGATGAGAAATCGTAAGTAACAAATATTTAAAGATATAACTACGAACTGAATGATGGATCCTATAACTCGATAGAGACTCGGGATTTGATGATCAGACATATTCTGACGAAAGTTTAATATTACAAAGATTTATTATTTTATTGGTTTAAATAGTATATTTTTTATTAATAAAATTCTTAAATAAATGTTTATAAAATTGTTGGATAGTTTATATAACGATATTTGTTTATTTCAATCTAAAAACACTTTAAAGGTATTTATTTATATTTTCATTATTAAATAATATTTCCTTCAAGTAAATATTGTAAATAATAGTCAATAAATAATAATATTTTATATATAATATGATCTTTTATAGAATACGTAAACTATAATTTACAATAATTTTAAATATCTATATACTTTAGATTAACACCCTTTATAAGAATTTATATGGTTTTAACAAAGGTTAGGAAATAGTGCTCGATTAATATGTCGGTTTAACAAAATAACAATTAATTACATGTTATATATTATTTATAATATTAATTACATGATTTAATATATTATTATATAATTAGATCAGTTTAAAACAAAACAAAACAAAACAAAACAAAACAAAACAAAACAGGGCCTGGCCTTGAACCCTCACCAGTGCCCGGCTGGAAGGGTTATACGCACACACTTACGCGCACACCCCTAGCCAACTGGGCTAGGGGTTTATCTGATTATAAGATAGAACAAAATAAATATAACCAGGCATTCTGAAGGTGCAGCTCAAGAACAAACCCTAACAATCGAAATCTGTTAATCCGATAACTTTTGACTCAATTAACGTTAGGGCTTAAGATCCTTGATCAATGAAGACCAGAAGCTAAAAAAATTACCATATTAGACGAAGGATGACCGGTGAATGACGAGCATGCAGAGACGGCTAAAACAAGGAACATAATCATTAACCGCAGGTAAAGAAAACACGATTAAGCTGAGGGGTTTTAATGGCGACATCATGAGGATGTTGTGGGCATGATTAATTGAGTTATGATCCTTGATATGTTACAGTTTGATTAACGTATATAGAAGGGTTGTATATTATAGCATTTCGTATCATATTAGATCATCTTAACGCAATTAAACTCGTTGGTGAGCCGCAAAAGGTAAGGTGAATCATATTGTTAGTTAAATTCCAAGATTACAACGAAAATTAAGGTGCAAGGAAATCATTTGGTCAAAGATTAAATGGGTTTCCGGATAATATATAATAAAAATTGCAAATCAGTCCCTAAAATATTAAGGTGGAAACATAAATAGGTTGATGTATAGTTAAGGGTACAAAATGCATATCGTTGAAAGTTATATATATATATTACTATTAAATTACAAGATAAGAAATTAATAATAAAATAATAATTATTCGATAAACGTGGTACTTTTTTTGGTGAAATTTATCGAACGTAAAACGGGTTGGGTTTAAATAAAAATATTAATTATGAAAAGTCCGAGTTGTTACAGAGTCGGATAATATAATATTATAAAATTTTGAGAAATCAATCCGACTTTTGAATAATGATAAGAAATTAGTTTTAATAATCCTGACACATGAAAATAGTAGATCAAAAGCCAAAAAAATCATTGCTAGACGTGTAGATAGGCTTCACAAACGAGTAAGTATCATAGTGATATAAACTTAAATTCCCGCATTTCCTAGTGGCTTACGTTTAGGAAGCGGTTACATGACTCCACGTTAAGTCATATCGATGAGGCGAAAATGTAATTAGATAGTCTTACAAGAGCCCGTTAGTGATTGATTACCATAAATTGATTACCATAAAATTATTCTTGCTTTAAATACATATATTGAAAAATCAAAATGAAAAAACAGAAAAACTGCAATGTGTATAAAAGAATTTAAATTCAACACAAAATGTTGATAATTCTCAACACAAAATGTTGATAATTAACAAACAAAATGGGGTATATTAGAAACACGTAACGTGGGGAAAACAAGTAAGTCCGAAACACATTATACGAAAGCTTGTAAGTCTGAACTTGGAAAGTAAATCCATGGTTCAACCTTTATTGTTTGAAAAGGTTTGCTAAAAGTTTATATAAGCTGAATATGATTTGATCAGTCATTAGGGTATTGGAGTCAATTCGGGTTGATCTGGTAAACACAAACTATGCCCGAGGTTAGATGGAGTCAGTAGCATGTCGGATTAACTTGGGATCACATAAGTATTGTGCTTAATACATAACTTAACATATCACTTTGACATTAAAATTCTTGTTAATCTTAAAGTGGACAAATTTATCTACAATCAAATTTGGGTTCTTGGTATAATAATACTGAAATACAAGTGCGATCTAGGAAGTTAACGGATAGTGTGATTTCATTTCGTGATCTTTCTCACCAAAAATATGGAAAATTAGAATATTTATAGTTAATATATTATGTATAACAATAATTTCATCTTTACATCAAATTGTTTCATTTTTGTTTTTGTTTTTGTATAAAGCACAGTTGGTAGTACAAGGTTTCTCTCAACGCGGAAGTCTTGATTATGATGAAGTCTATGCTCCTGTTGGTTGGCTCGAGGCAATTCGTCTCTTTCTAGGCTATGCCCACACATGAACTTCAAAGTGTATCAAATGGATGTGAAAACAACCTTCTTTTATGGGAAAGTGAAAGAAGAAATTTATGTCAACCAGCCGCCAAGTTTTGAACATCCTGAATGTCCAAGCTACGTTTATCATATTAATAAAGCTCTCTATGGGCTCCATCAAGCACCTCATGCTTGGTATGCTACCTTAGCAGGACATCTTTTAAAGAATGATTATATAAGTGGTGTAATTGATCAAACACTCTTTATCAAGAAGGTTGTAAGTCCCCGGTGCGATGGTGATCGATACGAGATCCGCACGATGTCTAGGAGTGCGGAATCCTCCTAGACTTGTTTATGGTGTTATAGACGAAGAACACGATTACACACAAACAAATACACGAATGGGATAAAACGAATCTGCAGATCCTTTATATATTAAACCAACACATTACATACCGAAAGACAAAACAAAGACACGGCCGACCCGAGGTGAGCTCTACCTCGGGCCGTCCCATGCGACACTCCCTCTAGGTTTCTCTCTCACAAATACTCTCTCTTTCTTGATCAACTCACAACCACTACCAAAAACTAACTTCAAACCCTAAATATTACACACACATATATAGACTAATATCTTCGCGGGCTTGGGCTTGGGCCTATGGTGAAGTTGTTCTAACTTCACCAACACGTGAAGTTCTTCTAACTTCACCAACACGTGAAGTTGTGCTAACTTCACCAACACGTCCCATCTAGTCAGAATTGCATAGCGACGGTCACAAAATGCACCAACAGACTCCCCCTTGACCGTTGCTCTCAATTCTAACAAACACAAAAGATTATCTGTTACAAACCTTGCACCAACAGACTCCCCCTTTTCCTTTGCTCTTCTGTGTTCTTCTTCTGGTAGGACTCAAACAACCAGCAGTGTCTGAATCTCTCATGAAGCTTTACAAATATACCAATCACCTGATGTCTTCCATATCAAATCTCCCATTCAGTGTATTCGCCTTCAGATTACTTCGATCGATATCTTTGTTCGTGACAATCCCGGTACCTAATCAGTCGTCTCAACCATAATCGGTTTGTAAAATAAGGTTCAATCTTCAACTACTCAACAACAAGTGATCAGTTTCATCACAAAACCACCTTGGCAGAATCTAACATACATGACCATAAATATATAACGGGTTTCCCGATAAAGCGGAAGCATCTTCAATTATCAGGGATAACGATCAAAAACTTTCTTATTATTTCCGAGAATGAATTTATTTAAGTAGCTCACCCCTAATATATAGGTATCCTAGATACTCGTATCCCACATTTTCAGGTTGAGAGTTTAAACAATTTAATTCCCGATTAAATCCAATTTGTTCCAAAATTTTCTTCTTAATAAATAAGCATTCCGGATGCTCGTATCCCATGTTTTCAGGATCCAATTCTCGAACGCCTTGAAAATAACATAAATAATATGCTTTGACCACGACCCAATAATGACGAAACCCGTACAAAATTTGACTTTCTTCAGTTGGTCAATCCTCGAACAATATTATTTCTCGGCCCAAAAACACCCAAATAACCAAATATGTGTCAATATCCAGTTTCAATCAATATCCCATTCGCAACTTCAACTACATATCCATAGTTGACTCGTATTTGTTCACACGTAAGACCAAGAGATACCAATTGTTTCTCTTTGTTGGAACAACATTTTCATTCTCACAATAATCGTGTACACCTGGCCATACAGACAAAAACTCCAATCAAATATTTTTATTTTTTTTATTTTTAAAATTTTTTAAAATTTTTTTTTAACTTCGCCAAAAAGTCAACTTCGCCAAAAAGTCAACTTCACAAGTTAACTTCACCCCTCTTTAACTTCACCAGCTGATAAGTTCACCACCTGTTAACTTCACCAGCTGATAACTTCACCACCTGTTAACTTCACCACCTGATAACTTCACCATCAGATAACTTCACCACCTGATAACTTCACCACTAGATAACTTCGCCCTTCATTAACTTCGCCATTTAATAACTTCACCATTCAATAACTTCGCCATTCAATAACTTCGCCAAACTTTAACTTCACCCCCTGATAACTTCACCACTAGATAACTTCGCCCTTCATTAACTTCGCCATTTAATAACTTCACCATTCAATAACTTCGCCATTCAATAACTTCGCCAAACTTTAACTTCACCAACCAGTAACTTCACCAAAACCCTAAAATTTTAGCGACAACTTCGTCTGAACCCTATAACTTCGCCGACGACGTTTGCCCTGACCAAAGATCGATCTGAAGCGTGCCAAAAACACCAAAATGCAGATCTCGAACCATAGCATAAGAGCCTAAGGCTCTGATACCACTTGAAAGTCCTCGGTGCGATGGTGATCGATACGAGATCCGCACGATGTCTAGGAGTGCGGAATCCTCCTAGACTCGTTTATGGTGTTATAGACGAAGAACACGATTACACACAAACAAATACACGAATGGGATAAAACGAACTTGCAGATCCTATATATATTAAACCAACACATTACATACCCGGTCCTTTGAGGGATCCCTAAATCCTTAAGTTAAGTCCCAGGATACGGGCTCCTCTCCCCTTGAGGATTGGATTGACTTGGTTATTGTGGAACCAGCGTTCTCACTTTGCCAACTTTGAAAAGAGAGATCTATAATCCCCATAAAGGAAAGATAAGAAATAGATAATGTCTATGAGCCCTATGACCTTTCGCTCCCGGAATGTGCTTTAATGCAAAGAAGCACTTCCCGGACATCTATATCTAGTTTGAAACCAGATATCCTTCTTTTTCTATTTGGGAACTTCATTTTTGCGTGAACTAGCAGACCGATCACTAAGTGGGGATGCTCCCTCCAGCATGAGAGAACCTTTTCGAAAGTGGTTAGGAATGGGCGCCCCTCTCCCAGCCCGGATCCAGCCAAGTTCTATTGATCATGTCCCCTTCCCAACAGTTGAAACTTGTCTTAGGGCGTCTTTGGCTTTACGAGAGAAAGCTCACCGTAGAAAAAAGTCTTTCTCTTCCCGTCCCGGGTCATAGGTGCGTCCACAGAAGAGGAAATCGCAATGCATCTTGCTCAGCAGGTGTAGCTTGGAGTGAGAGTGTAGCGGGGGTAAGACAAAACAAAGACACGGCCGACCCGAGGTGAGCTCTACCTCGGGCCGTCCCACGTGACACTCCTTCTCGGTTTCTCTCTCACAAATACTCTCTCTTTTTTGATCAACTCACAACCACTACCAAAAACTAACTTCAAACCCTAAACATTACACACATATATATAGACTAATATCTTCGCGGGCTTGGGCTTGGGCCTATGGTGAAGTTGTTCTAACTTCACCAACACGTGAAGTTCTTCTACTTCACCAACACGTGAAGTTGTGCTAACTTCACCAACACGTCCCATCTAGTCAGAATTGCATAGCGACGGTCACAAAATGCACCAACAAAGGTAAATGATGATCAGATCCTTGTCCAAGTGTATGTTGATGACATTATATTTGGGTCAACATGTGATAAGTTATGTAGAGTTCGCCAAGTTCATGCTAAGTCGGATTGAAATGAGTTCATTGGGAGAAATGACTTTTTTTGGGCCTTCAAGTTGAACAGAATTCAGAAGGGATTTTTATTCAAAAAGGGAAATACGTTCGTGAAATTGTTAAGAAGTTTGGGTTCAAGGACGCCAATTCCTTCCTCACTCCGATTTCTACTCGACTAGTGTTAACTTCAGATCCATTGGGAAAGTCAGTCGACCAACACATTTATAAGTCCATGACTGGTTCCCTGATGTATTTCACTACTAGCAGACCGAACAATATGTTCCCTGCCTGTCAGTATGCAAGATATCAATGCGATCCAAAAGAGTCTCACTTAACCATTGTCAAGCGTATCTTTTAGTATCTAAAGGGAAAGTCTTGCTTAGATCTTTGGTATCCCAAAGACTCTCCTTTGGTAATACATGCGTACACCGAAATGATAATGGGGGATGTAATCTCGAAAGAAAATCAACTTCAGGAGGATGCCAATTCCTGGGAGACTGGTTAATTTCTTTGCAATGCAAGAAGCAAGTCACAGTATCCACCTCCAGTGCCGAAGATGAATACATTGCTACCACCGCCTGCTGTATACAAGTGATTTGGATCCAACATCAGCTGCTAGATTACGGTTTGAGTTTCTTTAATACTCCTATAAAGTGTGATAACGAAGCAGCGATTTGTATTGTCAAAAACTTGGTTCAACAGTGTAAGACAAACAGAGTGACATCCGAATGCATTTCATTCGTGATTGATATGACCGAAAACTTGTCTGCATTGAAAGGGTCCACACAGATTACAACTTTGCTGACATTTTCACTAAAGCCTTTGACCGTACCCGATTTCTATGCATTTTAGAGTCGTTCGGTTTGTTTGTTGAGACCGAACCTGATAGTGAAGAGACGGAAGAGGAAGGAGGAGATGGAGACAATGGGGATGATGGAGATGATTACGGTTAAAGTGGGGATGATGTGCATGAGAGTGAAGCTACTGATTCAGATAGTGATGTGGAAGGTGAGCATCATACAAAGAAGCTTCTTGACAAGAAGAGAAGGTTGTCAGCAAGCTTTCTGCTGGTGGTTCGTCCAAAAAGAGGAAGGTTGTCAAAGACTCCAAGAAGTTTGGGACTTCATAGATGCCGACTTCCGTTAAGGTAATATCTCCATCTATTTCCAGAGACAAAACCACCACCAACCACAAAAGCCGACCCTCACAAAGCCTCTCCAACCACCCTATCCCGCACATTAGAAATACTTAAGGCCAAACAAGTACATGTGCCCAAACCCAAACCCAAGATCAAAACCAAAACCAAAACAAAATCCACCACCTCTAGGAAACTTGTAGATGAACCCCCCGTCACTCCTCCCGAGACCTCACCTTCAAGATTAGATGAACCTATGACATTTATCTTTGAAAACCTTCCCATATCCACCACCCAAACCGAGATTGACCCTACACATCAAACAGTTTAACCACCTAGGATTTCCTCACCTTTTAGCTCACCAACTTACCAATTCACTTCCCCAATCAAAGGTACAACTTTCTGGACCTCTACCTTTACCTTATCAACTCAAACCCAAACCACCTCACAAACTATTTCAACCTCAACCTGACCAATTAGCCTACTCCTAACCATAACCACACCCTTACCTACCCAAACCATCACCATGCCAACCCAAACAACCATACAACCAACCTTTTCCCTTACACCTCCCTCAACCACCAAAATCCATATCCCATCAGCCATTCCCTTATTCCATGGAAAGTCAAGGAGATCTCCAGTTGTCACACTCCGACTTAGGGCCTAGGTGTGACTAACAGTTGGTACCGGTTTTGTAAATATATCATAGTATGTTTTTAGCAGAAGAATTTTTATTATTTAAAATAAAAATATTTATATATTTTTTAAACCATTAAAATTAAAATATTAATTCTTTTCTTTGGAAAGCTTTCTTGAGTGAATAAATACCCGAGTATTTGTTTTATAAATTTTTGTTTTAACTTTGCGTGCTGTTTTAATAATTTAAACACTGAGCCATCTATACCTTGCGAGCATCGATTTCATTAATGGCTCTAATCCTTGATACTGTATTTTCCTGAAATGTTAGAAAAATACGTCAGAGATATGCTAGTGAACACGTTAACGCGAAAATATTTTTATTTACTTGGTTACCCCTAAAGACATAACTTAGGTCTGGCCCATCATGGCTTAAGAATAATCAAGTTTAAAGCAAAACACAATTATAAACTTAGCTCTACTCGAAACTACTCAGCAAACACCGCATCGTTCGATATAACTTAGATACCATCAGTATGCACATGATTACCCTCACTCGGACGTAACTTAGGTCCGGCCCATCATGGCGGAGGCTAGTAACCAGGTGTGATGCGGTGTCTCCACCGACTTTTTACCACATATGTAAGGATCCAAACAAACGTACACGACAGCCTGAGGGCCAACAATTACTTTTGTTTATAATGTTTTAGAGATAAGTAATCTCATGTATTCAATTTAATTTTTGTCTTGAATAAAACAAGTTTATAAATTTAGGCGTATTCACGCCTATAAAGATTTTTAAACGTATTCACCTTGTTAACGATTCAGTTTCACTTCACTGATCGATGTTTCTTTCTTTGTTATCTCGTACCTATAGTACGAGTATAACTAGTTGTAATTACCGGATTAAAAATCTGGCTTAAGACCTTTAGTCTTGTTTGCATATTCTTTACCTCGTTCTTTTCTTATTGAACCTTTAGTTCAAAATTACTTTTCTTTATCTAACATGTTTGAACCTATAGTTCAAATCATGTATCTTTTATTCTTATGTTCGGACCTTTAGTCCGAAATGTTTTATTTTCTAAAATCTATGTTTTCCCAAAACGTATACTTATACACACACACACACACACACACACACACGCACACGCACATCATTTAGTTTATACTAATAATATAAACAATATATATATTCATTTACTTATTTAAAATACTTTTAAATAATACTTTTATTTTTATTTATTAATAAAGATTATTTCATTTATTTTTCTTTTATTCCTTTTCTTTTATTATTATTTAAAATCTATTTAAATAATAAATCATACCTCATTTTTAACAATGAATTATATTCCTATCTTTGTCTTTAAATTTTCTTTTGTTTATTTTTGAGGTATTGAATGTACCTCGACTAGGGTCTAAGCCTTTATTATTTTATTAATATTTTATTCGGGCATTACCCCTACCTTGTTCGGCTTATTATTATCTAGAATCTCGGGCAACATTTCGACGCTTGCACGCATATTGAGAATCTTGAACAACAACTCCTTGGCACGCAAATCGAGGCACACCGGTCTACAAACTCGTCGGCACGCTCTTCGTGGCGGGTCATCGGATTGTCCTGGGTCGGCATGTTATTCAAGACATCATCGTCAAAATCGGCACGATTTATGAGAAAACATCGGTTTTATGGCCTTATTTACTGGCACGCTTTACGAGGTAATTTCTAGAGTGAGAAAGTAACTTTAGAGAGAGAGTGAATTGGTGTGTGTAAGAATGAGGGCCAAAATCCTTTATATATAGGCTGGTTCATTTCTCCATCGCAATACGCGATGGTCCAATGGACTGGCCATCGCGTATCGCGACTAGCTTTAATGAGTCATGATGTAGGGTTGCCACGTGGCAGACACGGTGCCACGTGGTAACACGTGGCGGAATACACTGCCACATGGTGACACGTGGCGGACACATGTCACATTGTCAGACCTCGTCATCGCGATACGCGATGACGTTAAGGCTTGGGCCGTCGCGTTTCGCGATCGGCCAGAAAAATCAAAATTTTTATTTTTCATTTTTGGTCCTTTGCTTTGGAAACTTGGTATTTTTGATCCGTTATTTTCATGATGTTACATCCTCCCCACCTTGGAATGAATCTCATCCGCGAGATTCGCTTCTTAGAATAAGCGGGGGTCATTTTTCTTCATTTCGGATTCAAGTTACCAAGTATACTCGGGGTTTGTTTGTGAGTTCCTACTTTGACAAATTTCAAGGTTCGTCTCTTAAGTTTCTTAGTTTCAGAATCTTCGATTTGTATGGGTTGTTCTATGAATTTAAGATTTTCGTTTATTTCAACATCTTTTAAGGGCATAGACAAAATTTCATCGGCTAGACATTTTCGTAGATTAGAGACGTGAAATACATCGTGTATCCCTTTATTTCCTCGGGTAGTCGCAAACGATATACGAAAGTACCGATTCTCTTGAGTTCTTTGAATGGTCCTACGATATGTGGACTTAGTTTTCCTTTCTTGCCAAAGCGAACGACATTCTTCTAAGGCAAAACTTTCAATAAGACTCTATTGCCAACATTAAATTCTAATGGTTTACGACGGAAATCGGCGTAACTCTTTTGACGATCTCACGCCGCTTTGAGTCGCTCATGGATTTGTAATACGTTATTCGTTGTTTCGTCAACTACTTCGGGTCTAGACATATGGTTATCCCTCGTTTTAGACCAACACACTGGCATTTGGCTTTTATGTCCGTATAACGTCTCATAAGGTGCAGCTTAAATACTTGTGTGATAACTATTTATATGAGAATTCCATTAGGGGAAGATGATCATCCCTACTTCCACCTAAGTCTATCACACCTGAGCATAACCTCGAGCGTTTGGATTGTTCTTTCACTTTGACCATCCGTTTGGGGATGATAGGCAGTGCTAAAGTTTAGTAGAGTTCCTAACACTTGTTGAAAAGTATCCCAAAAATGGGATGTAAATCCATTGTCTCGATTGGAGATTATAGATAGTGACACACCGTGGAGGGGAATGATGTTGTCACATAAATTCATATTAATCTATCCATTGAGTACGAATCATTAATTGGGAGAAAATGGGCAGAATTTGTTAGTCTATCAACAATAACCCATGTTGGAGTGTAGTCTTGGGAAACTTCGTAATGCAGTCCATGGTTATCATTGCTTACTTCCACATGGGGAGTTAGGGTTATTAGAGTAGTCCCGAAGGTTACTGGTTCTCGGATTTAACTTGAAAACAAGTTAGACATTACATTGTGTACGAAGTGATATCCTTTTTTCATGTCGTTCTACCAATAATTCGATCTAAGGTTGTGGTATCTTTTATCACTTTCTGAGTGCATCATGTACTTATGAGCTTTGTTCATTGTCGTTTCGCGTAGCTCTCCAATCATCGGTACCCAATTTCGGTTTCCGAGTCTAAGGATATCGTTAATTCCCTTGACTAACAAGTTGATTGTGCCATAACATTTTTCTTTGGAGATTTGGTTTTTGTTGATTACCTATTCTTGAGGTTTCTTGGTTTTGCTTTGTTTAGGTCTACTTAAAGGTTTAAATTTCTAAAACTCCAATGTTTTAATTCTCTTGGTCTTCTCATTCTTCTGTTTATGGGTAACTAAAATCTTCAGTCTCAATGGTTTTCTCTTAGCATTCTTTAAATCTACTATCTTAAATAGATAATCTAATGCTATACCATCTTATGTTAAATCCACTCTTGTTGGTGCATGGTGTCAGTAGGTCAGTATCTTGTGTTTTGTCTGTGTCTGTAATCGTTTAGTTTGTTTGTTTTGTGTTGAATACTGTTTAGTATATGTTCTCTTAGGATTTAGGCAAACTTGGGGACATAGCGAAGTTATGACAACTTCGCCTAGCATGTTAGGCGAAGTTGTCGAGGTTTATAAATACCTCAACTTCGGGTATTTTGTGTTTAAGGGGTTTTTCTGAACAACGTGTTTTTGTGATCTTGTGTATCACGTGTTGACTCTTGCAATACATCAAGTTTTAAAGTATAATCTCGTGTGTTTGTATACATATTCAACGTATTATTTGTCTTACACTCGTATCGTATTACGTGGGGATTCCGCACCCTCGTGTTACGAGATATTCCTGTGTAGATCCGGCTGGGAACCTACAATTGGTATCAGAGCATTTTGCTCGTGATTGTGTGGTTCGGGGTTATCACACGGGTGTTAAGATCGTTCCGCTTGACTATTCGCGGAACGAGTTTACGTTGATATACCTCGTTTTTGTCTTTTGCCCATCTTCCCTCATTAAATATACTTTCAAATCACCCTCGCGTCCCTCGCAAACGACCTAATTAAACCAGCAGAACTCGAGTGTTCATCAGGCGAAGTTGCCGCTACTGAAACTAGGGTTTTCAGCGAAGTTGAGAAGTAGCGAAGATATTGGCGAAGTTGAGTAGCGAAATTATTAGTTCAGCGAAGTTAAGCCCAACGAAGTTGTAAGCTAGAGCGAAGTTATACTAACTTCGCTATAGCTGTTCACAGAATTTTGTCTTTGATTCTTGAATCTTTTTTCCTTCAACAATGACTTCGATAAATATCACAGAACTAGTAAAGATGGAGGTTGAAGCTGGTTCTGCAACTAAAGCTCCAAAACTACTGAAAGGTACTGATTTCGTTGCATGGAAATATCAGTTTGAACAGTATGTGAAGTATCAAGACGCAAAGATGTGGGTTTGCATTCAAGACGGGTACATTCCACCAACGTCCATGTTTGAAGGTCGTGAACAGATTAAGAAGTACAGTAAGATGGAAGATGATGAAAAGAAAATGTATGAGGCAGAGTGTAAAGCACATGCAGCTATAACAATGGCACTTCCACAAGAGATTCTCCATACCTTCAAAAAATACAAAACTGCTAGAGAACTATGGGAAGCACTAGAGAATAGATATGAAGGTAATGTTGGGATACGTACTTCCAAGACAAAGCTGCTAAAACCCAATTCTCCGTATTCAAGTATCTGAAAAAAGAATCACTTGACGATATCATCACACGATATTATCATTTGATGACCGAGCTAAATAACTAATCCATTGAATACAAGGAAGAAGAGATAGTGGAGAAACTTCTTGATGCTCTCCCACCAAAATGGGAGATGTACACTGTTCTGATGAGAGAAGATAAGGACTTTGACAAGATTGATCTGGAAACGGTGGTAAATAAGTTACGAAATTTTGAACTTAACATGGTTCGAAAGGAGACACTAACTGATCAGGTTCAGGATCCGGGAATGTATGGTGCGAAAGTCACTCCAAGCTCAAGTTTAAAATCAGAATCCACTGCCTACTACTCAAAGGGGGAATCAAACTCCACTCCAGATGGTCATGTGATTCTCAATATGGATGGTGACGTATGTTTCGTAGCAGGAGGTAGTAATTCCTCAAAACCTCAAACTACAACTGGTAATTTCTCATCCAATGCTCCAAGCAATAACTACTCACATATGCCCATGAATGTTAAATCAGCTGAACAACAATTTGCTCTCTATGCTTCCTTCATTGCATCCTATGAGAATTACATCAAAGGGAAAATAGTCGACCCTGCAACCTTGGATGAAGACTATGATCAGATCGATGCTGATGATTTGGAAGAGATGGATCTGCAGTGGCAGATGGCTATGATAGTAAGAAGGGTAAAGAGATTCATGAAGAAAACGGGTAGAAAGTTCATGGGAGAAAGACCAGGATTTGATAAATCAAAGGTTCGATGTTATAACTGTCAACAAAAAGGTCACTTTGCTAAGGAATGTACTAATGAGAGAGTCGAACGAAGTCAGAACAGGCCTGCTCAACAGAATGGGAGTGGTAGTGAAAATAGAGCTATGGTATCTCAACAGAACGGTGGATACAACTGGAATATACAAGTTGAGGAGGTGTTCGAACAGGCAAATTTGGTAAACATCGAAACTGGAGGAAGTGAGAAAGAGACTGGGGAAGATCAAGCATACATGGCAGAAGTGAACGATCAGCTCTCTGAGGTAAGTTCTGAACTTCATTGTGAACAATGTGAAAACCTGTCTGAACAATTGAAAACATTAACTGATCAGTTTGTTAGTTTGGATACTCAATTTAAAACTTTGAAAGAAGAACATCACTATTCTAAAACTAAAGAAAATAGTTACTCGGTAAAAATAAAAGCTAGTGAAAAGGATATCAGAAGTCTTTAAGCCACTCTAGCTGAAAAAATACAAGTAATTGATCTTAGTTATGAAGTGTTAGAAGAAAAGACGAAACAAATTGCTGAAAAAGATAAACAGATAGCTGATTACCAGGTAAAAGTGGTGGAACTGAACAGAAAAATTGAACAATTTAGAAATTCTTCGGCAATGTTAGATCACATCATAAGTGTTCAACGTTCCCCGGTTAACAAATGGGGAATTGGATTTTATGAAGTTCCACCACCATACAACAATAACTATACTTATGATCCTAGTAATCAGCAATCTGCGAATGTTGAGATTAGTCAGACAGTTCCTATAAAAATTTCTGCTAAAGAAACTGAAGTTAATAAGAGTGAAACGAGTAAGTCAAGTTCTAATGTCACAAGTTCTGTCTCAAGCTCTGTCTTGTCAAATTCGGACAAGTCAACCGAATCGGGTGAGATAAAAGAAGAGGTTGTGTTACTAAAACGAGGGGAGAACTATAAGTTTGATGAAAAGAAATCTTCCCTAAATCTCTTCTTCCCACCATATGTGAGACGAACGGATAGTAACGCAACCTCAACATCTGCAACAACTTTTGAGACGAAAGTTCAAAACAACCAGAATAGTTCGAACAGAAGTTGCTTTAGATGCAACAGATAGGACATCTTGTCGCTGATTGTCCTCTGAAACAAAGAAAACCTGGAAATATGAGGCCTACTAAAACTGAGTATAAAACGAGTACTAATTATGACGCTGGTAAGAACACTAACACACCAAATTTCACTCATTGGTCTACTCCAAGATTTCAAAGAAATCAGTCTGGTTTTTTCCCAGTAAATTACCAAACCAATAATTATAATTCAATTAACTTACGAAGGTTTGGATGGCCTCATAGCCTGTCATCTAGAAGTTTTCCTTACATAACTTATAGAAACTCTCCTCAAACTAACTTTGGGCAACCAAGATACTGGATGCCAGATAACAGATTTAATCAACCCAAGACCAGAAGGTTTTGGGTCCCCAGATTTTAATCTATTTCTTTAATTGTGTAGGAACAGTCAAAAAGGGCTGTAAACAATATGTGGGTTGTTGACAGTGGTTGTTCAAGGCACATAACTGGTAACAAGAAATTGTTACGTGACTGGAAATCTGTTCAAGGAGGAAGGGTTAGTTTCGCAGGAGAAAGTGGAGGAAGAATTAGTGGTATTGGGACTGTGACGAATGGAAGAATAAAGTTGGAAAAGATGAATTTTGTGAAAGAATTGAAGCATAACTTGTTGAGTGTATCTCAGATTTGTGAAAAAGAATACACTGTTCATTTTACTAAAGATGAGGCACTTGTACTTTATCCTGGTTTCAAGATACTAGAAACGTGGGTGGTAATGAGAGCTCCAAGAGAGAAGAACACGTATGTGATGGATATGAGATCAACCGAGATGACAACAGAAGAATCATGTCTCCTGTCAAAAGCAACAGAATCTGAGTCAGAACTATGGCACCGGAGAATGGGTCATATACATCTTCGTAAGATGAACTACATAGTCAAGAATGGTTTGTGCTAGGGGTTCCGTTGAAGAACTTTAATTTTGAAGACCAATGTGTATCATGCAAGAAAGGAAAACAGCACAAGAAGCCTCATCACTCCAAGAAAGTTAACTCGATTGTCAGCACCTTGGACCTACTTCACATGGATCTCTTTGGTCCTGTGAATGTAAAGAGTCTAGGAGGAACTTCATATTGTTTGGTTGTAACCGATGATTACTCTCGATACTCTTGGGTGTATTTTCTGAAGACAAAGGATGAGACAGTTCAGTTGGTAATTAACTTGATTACCAAGGTGGAAAATATTGTTGGGAGGAAGGTTAAGTACATCAGGAGTGATAATGATACAGAATTCAAGAACTATCAGATGGAGATGTTTTGTCTACAGAAAGGGATAGAGCATTAGTACAGTGCCCCATATACTCCACAACAAAATGGAGTAGCTGAAAGGAAGAATAGAACTCTAATCGAAGGCGCCAGAACCATGCTGGCAGATGCTAAACTTCCCGTGGTGTTCTGGGCTGAGGCTGTTGCTACAGCCTGTTATATCCTTAATCGTGTTTTAACTGTTAAAATATTAAATAAAACATGTTATGAACTTATGCATGGTAGAAAGCCAAACTTGAAGGGTCTCGAACCTTTCGGTTCCCCATGTTCGATATTAAAGACTAACTCTAAATTTGGTGAGAAAGCCGACGAAGGTATCTTAGTTGGCTATGTTGTTGGGACACCCAACAGAAGAGTCTTTAATCTATCGAACAGCAAGGTTGAGGTGGTCTATAACACTGACATTACTAGTTACAAATCACCAAGGCCTAGCATGGGAACGGCAGAAGCTTTCGACTATGATAAGTTATTCAAATCTTTTAATGTGCCCTACTTGGATTTTGCAGACATTGATGAGAAAATGGCCTCACAGATACTGTATGATGACGAGGAGACCATTGTGCAACGTCCACAATATGATGAAAATCAACCAACCTCGTCTAGTGCGGTTGAAACTCCTGCTGTCTCGAATGAAGATGAATTCTACAATCCATTTCACACTCAACCTCAGTCTCACACTGATGAACTTTCTTCAAATCTTGAGAATGATCTGGAAGTCGGTCCGATACAGACTACTAAAATTCACAAGAATCATCCTTTGGAGAATGTGTTCGGTAATCCTTCTGACGGTGTTCGTACAAGAAGAAGTTTGGATGAACACACATGTGTTTACGCAAGCATAAAAGACACGGGAATTAAAAATGAATGCCTGTACACCTGCTTCATCAGCCAGATTGAACCAAAGAATTATCAAATGGCACTGAAGGATAGCTCGTGGGTTGAAGCCATGCAGGAAGAACTGGCACAGTTTGAGAAGATGGAAGTGTGGCAATTAGTTGAGAAACCGCTAGAAGTAAACGCTATCGGTACAAAGTGGGTTTTTAAATGTAAGAGAGATGAGAAGGGGATAATCATACGGAACAAGGCAAGATTGGTAGTGAAAGGGTTTAATCAGCAGGAAGGAGTTGATTACAATGAAGTGTTTGCTCCTGTAGCGAGATTGGAGGCAATCCGACTGTTTTTGGCATATGCTGCACACAAAGAGATGAAGGTGTTCCAGTTAGATGTGAAAAGCGCCTTTCTTTATGGTAAAGTCGATGAGGTGGTATATGTTGAACAACCCCGGGTTTCCCTGACCCAAATTTTCCTGATCATGTGTACAAACTGAGCAAAGCATTATATGGGTTACATCAGGCTCCTCGTGCCTGGTACGCCACACTGTCAGACTACTTGCTAGAGAATGGGTTCGAGAGAGAAAAGATTGATAGTACGCTGTTTGTCAAGAGAAAAGGGGGAGATTTTCTTCTCGTTCAGGTCTATGTCGATGACATCATTTTTGCTGCCTCAAGAGTAACTATGTGTCAGGAATTTGAAGCGGTTATGAAAAAGAGGTTTGAGATGAGCGCCATGGGCGAATTAACTTTCTTTTTGGGATTGCAGGTTGATCAAAAGAAAGATGGTATGTTTATTCATCAAACGAAATATGTCCATGATGTGCTAAAAACGCTTCAAGATGGATGATAGTGCACCATTTGACACTCCAATCTGCGTCAACCACAAACTGGGTGCTGATTCCAACAGTGATGAAGATGTGGATCCAACTCAATATCGGGCAATCATAGGTTCTTTAATGTATCTAACTGCATCTAGACCTGACATTATGTTTGCAGTTTGTCTTTGTGCTCGTTTTCAGGCAAACCTGAAGGAATCCCACATGAAGGGAGTGAAGAGAATCTTGCGGTATCTCAAAGGAAAGCCTAAGTTGGGACTATGGTACACGAAAGGGGGAGAACTGGATTTGGTAGCTTACACCGACTCTGACTATGGAGGTTGCAATAAGAACTGGAAGTCAACAACCGGTGGATGTCAATTTCTCGGAGGAAGATTGGTGTCGTGGCAGTGCAAGAAGCAGACCTCAGTAGCCATTTCCACATGCGAAGCAGAGTACATGGCAGCATCAAACTGCTGCTCCCAGGTTTTATGGATACAACAACAATTGCGCGATTATGGTCTGAATTTCACTCAATCTCCTATTTGCATTGATAACACTGCTGCAATCTCAGTAACTAATAATCCCGTTAAACACAGTAAAACTAAACATATTGACATTCGTCATCATTTTATACGGGATTGTGCTGAGAAGAAATTTATTGTGCTTGAAAAGGTTAATTCACTGGATAATTTTGCCGATCTTTTTACTAAAGCGTTTGACCGATCCCGTTTTCAAAATCTTGTTGAGCTTAATGGGATGATCAATCCCGAGTAACCTTGTTTTCAGTTTTATCTTAAAAAAAAAAAAAAAACCATCACTATCGCTTAAAATTATGTCGATTGCTCAGGTTTGAAGGACATATCTAAGGATATGGTTGGTCCTTACTTCTACTTGTAGATTATAAGGATAGCCATTAACCAGATGCTGAAAGTGACCGGGGAGGTTTATGATGGTTTTTATTCTTTCGCTTAAAATTAGTCGTTCATACTTAGTTAGAAGGACACATACTCGTATGTGGTTGGTTCGGCTGATCCATTGGATCTTCAGGATAGCCGTTTATCTGAAGACTTTGACTTGATCGGGGCGATAGAATTTAAATTTTTTTTAAGGGAGATAATATAATTTTTCAAGTCTATAACTTCGTATGAAGTTTCAATACGGTGTTTAAAATGAAAATTGATCCAACCTTGGAAAGTGATAGATGAACTGATTTTGTGTGCTTAACTGGTGAAGTTATTAGGCCTAAAAGACTCTAGAACAGTCATTGTATGTTATGGTAGCTTTCTATGGTGCGTAAAAGTAGAAGTGATACAAACTAAATCTTCTCGATTTAATGTGGAGAAACATTCTGAATTGTGCATGTCCCCATATACATCTTTCCGAATGATAGGCAGAAAAGTGATTACCCAGTCATACACGAGCCCGTGAGTGTTCTGATTCCCGCGAAGATAGTGTTAAGTACCTGCAGTGATCCAGATTCGGGACTTGCAGTTGTCTTCAATTTGAAGTTGTATTAATGTCTTTATTTGTATAAAAAAAAACTCTCGTTATTATTATTAAGCCTTCTGAAGCTTATGTTATTACAAATATCTAGAAAGAGGCTAGAAAGAATTTTTCAAGTATAAGAAAGAGCGGGAAGAAGACTCCGAAGATAGACGTGTGCTCATTGTTTAATCAGACACTACGGGTCGAAGTCAACTCAGGGTGACTTGGGGAAAGCCAAATACGCTTTGAGAATAGATAGGAGGCACCACAATCTCTCATGTGATGTCCATCTAAATTTTAAGCTTAATTGAACCTAATCCGTATCACAGAAGCGATGAAAACCATACTAAGTTTTATACCTGCCTACAACCTGCTTCTTTATGTCATAATACCGCTGAACATGGATCTGAGTGACAGCCACTTGATTAGTATGATTCCTGTTCGGATCTTTTCTAAAACATGCAGGCTCTCGTCAAGACTGAAATTTGATCCCGTCTATTCTATTATTCAAATTTTCGTTTTGTATTTCGTATTACGGTTTAAACTTTTAAACTTTGGGTTACTTGGTTCTTTGATCGTTAAATTTTAATCTGTGTGGGCGAAGATAAACGCGAAGTTGACCATTGGTCAAAGTTGTACAAAGTTGTTTCTGAGTTAAATTATGTACGAACTTATTTAAAATACTTTTAAATAATATTTTTATCTTTATTTATTAATAAAGATTATTTCATTTATTTTTATTTAATTCCTTTTCTTTTATTATTATTTAAAATCTATTTAAATAATAAATCATACTTCATTTATAACAATGAATTCTATTCCTATCTTTGTCTTTATATATTCTTTGTTATATTTTCTTTTGTTTATTTTTGAGGTATTGAATATACCCTTGACTAGGGTCTAAGCCTTTATCATTTTATTAATATTTTATTCCGGCATTATCCCTACCTTGTTTGGCTTATTATTATCTAGAATCTCGGGCTGCACTTCAACGCTTGCACGTATATCGAGAATCTTGATCAACAACTCCTTGGCACGCAAATCGAGGCACACCGGTCTTCAAACCTCGTCGGCACGCTCTTCGAAATGGGTCGTCGAATCGTCTCGGGCAGGCACGTTCTTCAAGACATCATCGTCGGAATCGGCACGGTTTATGAGACAACGTTGGTTTTATGGAAAGATTTACGAGGAGGGTCTGTGGCACGCTTTACGAGGTAATTTCTAGAGTGAGAAAGTAACTTTAGAGAGAGAGTGAATTGGTGTGTGTGAGAATGAGGGCTGAAGTCCTCTATTAATAGGCTGGTTCGGTTCTCCATCGTGATACGCGATGGTCCAATAGACTGGCCGTCGCGTATCGAAACTAGCTTTAATGAGTCACGATGTGGGGTTGCCACGTGGTTCCACGTGGCAGACGCGGTGCCACGTGGCGGAACACAGTGCCACATGGTGACACGTGGTGGGCACGTGTCACGTTGTAAGACCTCGTCATCGCGATACGCGATGACATTAATGCTTCGGCCGTCGCGTATCGCGATCGGCCCGGAAAATCAAAATTTTTATTTTTCATTTTTGGTCCTTTGTTTTGGAATCTTGGTATTTTTGTTACACCAGTGTTCCGGATTCCTATTCTTGACAGGATTCAGGCTTTAGAGAAGTCAAACGAGAATAGGGTGAAACATGAACATCTGTGAAGGAGAGAGATGAGCTGGCTTCTCGAGTTTCTCTACTGGAACATGACAGGGAGGTTGATCGACAACAGCTAGTGACAATTAGCAACAGCTAGTGACTCAGGAGTTGTTGCTCAATGCTGAATGTCATGATGGCATTATTAGACTTTAGTCAAGAGTTTTTCATCTTGAGACTGGTCTTCATTCCTCCTTACACTTTGCTCAAAATCTAAGGAGGGAGCTAGAATCAAGTATTGATCGATCCTTGATTAAGTGTGAGACTCTTAATTCAGGTGTTTGTTAGTTGGAAGGTGAATCCACATCTTTAAGGAATGTGAGCACTTTAATAGGTGAACATATTGAGCTCAGATTGATGATTGAACGATTTGAAAGAGAGATCGAAGCGAAAAGATCCCTCAACAACGATCAAGACCTAATCAATGAAGGTCATGTGAATCGTTATCTTTCTGCAATGGAGGTCATTCGAATGAATGATGATAATGTTGGAAATATGAAAGATCGGCTGATGGAGACATTTAGAGGATGGGTATAGGTTGTAGAGCAAGGGACTGAGCAGAGCAATAAGAAACAATCTGATCTAGCTAATCTTGTTGCTAATGCTAGGCGTGTTAGAGATTAAAGCATTCTAGATGGTATTGTTGTTGGATCTTGTCACACCCCCATATTAGGGCAAGGCGTGCAACCAACAGTTGGTACCATATTTGTAAATAAATCAGAGTTAGCGGATTAAAGCGGAAATATATTTGTCATGGAATAAAATATTATATTTATCAAAAGACGGAATATAAAAACTTCCTGTTTAGTGTTTACAAAATATAACTTGTTTCATTACAAACCACCATTTACATATTTTATATTTAATCAAATAATCCAAGCCATCGGATATCTTAAGCACTTCGTCATCCCAAGCTTCTATTCTTGATTACATGCAAAATGTTTAGAAAATACGTCAGCAACACATGTTGGTGAATATGATGACGCTAAAATATTTTCTTTTACTTGATTACCCCTCGAGACATAGTTATGTCCGGCCCATCGTGGCTTAGGAATAGTCAAGCATTAAGACAACACACAATTATAAATAAAGTTCACACAAAACACCCCAGCAAACACCGCAGGGTTCGACACTTGTTAGGTACCATATGTATACATATGGTCATGCGCCACTCATGAGTAGCGTTATATGACCAAGTGTGGCATGGTGTGCCCATCGTCTTTTTACCACATATGTAAGGATCCAGAAAAATGTACACGAAAGCCTGAGGGCAAGCGCTTACTTTTGTTTATAAAGTTTTAGAGACACTTAGTCTCATGTAATTCTTTTCATTTAATTCTTTTGACTTGATTTAAACAAGTTTGTAAAGTTGGGGCGTATTCACTTTATTCTTTGGATCAGCTTCAATACACTGTCTGAGGGTCTTTCCCTTTGCTATCTCGCGCCTATAGTACAAGTATAACCTTTTGTTAGTCGGATATGCAATCCGGCTTAAGATCTTTAGTCTCTTTTTATAATCTTTGCCTCGATTATATTTTCTTTACGTTAAAACCTTTGGTTAAAAATTATTCTTTCTTTCTTTTCTTTTATTAGTTAAAACTCTTTCTTTTTAACTTATTTTCTTACCTTTTTCTTTTATAAGATAAACCCTTAGTTTAACTTATTTTAGCTTTCTTTAAAACCTTACGTTTCGTCTTCTCCAAGAAACGTATATTTCTCTTTTATTATTTAAGAATAAACGCAATAACTTAAATGATATTTCATAACAAAGATTCATATAATAACCACATTGATATTATATTTTATATTCCTTTCTTTTCTTTGTTATACTTTCTTTTATTTATCGAGTTATCGAGTACTTCCTCGACCTTGGGTTTTAAGCCTTTTAGTGATTTATTATTATTTTATTCGGGCATTATGCCTACCTTGGTTGGCTTATAGAAACCCTAACAAAATCGAGCAGCACTTCGACGTCGCTTCGTTTTCTTTTATCTTCTTGATCAACCCTTCCTTTCGACACGTTTATCGAGGCACCCAATCTTCAAGGCACACACTTCAAGATGGTCGTCGGGTCGTATTGCGATGACTTGAATTTCAAAATATCATCGTTGGGTTTTGGCACGCACTTCAAGGAACGTCGGGATTTTGGGCATGGAAATTGAGGTATTTGGCACGTTTTACGAGGTGAACGAGTGGTATGATTTGTGAGGCTTAGAGAGATGTTAGAGAGAGATATGTATGTGAAATTGAGTGTGGAAAATGAGAACACCCGGAGTTGCTATTTATAGACATTCCAGGGGACCCATCGTGATACGCGATGGTCCCCTTGGTCAACCGTCGCGTATCGCGACGTAGCATTGCCCAGTCACCACTAGACTTGCAACGTGGAGCAACGTGGTGACACGTGGCGAGTCCATGTGCCACCAAATGACACTTGGCAACACGTGTCTTGCCTGTCAGACCACGTCATCGCGATACGCGATGACGTTGGCTTTCAGGCGATCGCATATCGCCATCTACCCATTTTCTTGGGTTTAAAAACATACCCATCGTGATACGCGATGGGCTTGTTTATTGAGACGTCGCGTATCTCGACCAGACGGAAATCAGAATTTTTCATTTTTGTCCTTGGACATTTGGAACTTGTTATTTTTGATCCGATACTTTCACGATGTTACATCCTCCCCACCTTGGAATGAATCTCGTCGGCGAGATTCTCTCTTAGAACAAGTGGGGGAGAGATTCGCTTTTAGAACTTGTTATTCATTTCGGATTCCAGTTCCCAAGTATATTCGGGGCCTTGTCATGAGTCCCACTTTACTTTTACGATATTCAAGGTTCGTCTCTTTAATATCTTTGTTTTCGAATCTTCGATTTGAATGGGCCGTTCAACGAATTTTAAGTTTTCATTTATTTCGACGTCTTTTAAGGGCATTGACAAAAATTCGTCGGCTAAACATTTTCGCATATTAGAGACATGGAATAAATCGTGTATCCCTTTCATTTCTTCGGGTAGTCGCAAACGATATGCAACAGTCCCGATTCGCTCGATTATTTCAAATGGTCCTACGAATCGAGGGCAAAGTTTTCCTTTCTTATCGAAGCGAACTACGCCTTTAATAGGACTTTGTCGAATTCTAACGGATTTCGACGGACATCGGCGTAACTCTTTTGGCGGTCACGTGCAGTCTTAAGCCGCTCGCGGATTTGTAGAACTTTATCGGTGGTTTCTTGGACTATTTTAGGTCCAAACAATTGATTATCTCCGGTTTCAGACCAGCACATGGGCGTTCTACATTTTCGACCATACAACGCTTCGAACGGTGCGGCTTGAATACTTGTGTGATAACAATTGTTATACAAGAATTCCACTAGGGGTAGATGGTCATCCCAACTTCCACCTAAGTCTTTCACACAAGCGCAGAGCATATCTTCCAACGTTTGAATTGTCCTTTCGCTTTGCCCATCGGTTTGAGGGTGATAGGCGGTTCTAAGGTTTAACTTTGTGCCTAATGCTTGTTGGAAGCTTTTCCAGAAATGAGACGTGAATCGGCTGTCTCGGTCAGAAATTATAGACAATGGTACTCCATGTAAAGCAATGATGTTGTTTACATAGATACACTCTAATTTATCCATTGATTAAGATTCGTTGATGGGTATGAAGTGTGCGGATTTTGTTAGTCTATCCACAATAACCAAAATATCATTATGTTGTCGAGTCGTTTTTAGGAGTTTTGTGATGAAATCCATGGTTATTAACTCCCACTTCCAAACGGGAAGTTCGGGTTGTTGAAGCAATCCTGATGGCTTTTGGTGTTCAGCCTTGACTTTCAAACAAGTTAAACATTTCGCAACAAGCGAAGCGATGTCCTTTTTCATACCATTCCGCCAGTAGTTTGGCTTTTAGTTTTTGGTACATTTTGTCACTACCGGTGTGCATCATGTACTTGGACTTGTAAGCTTCGCTCATGATCTTTTCACACAAGTCTTCAATGATTGGTACCCAAATCCGATTTCTCATTCAAACTATACCATCGTCACCTTTGACTAGCGAGTCAATGGTGCCGTTACGTTTTTCTTCGGAGATCTTATTTTCACTGATTGCTTGAATTTGAACTAAACGGATTTGTTCGATCAGATCTACTTGGAGCTCTAGTCATAGAGCTCGAACTCTTTTTGGATTTTCATGTTCTTTACGACTCAAGGCGTCTGCCACAACGTTGGCCTTACCTTCGTTATGGACAATCTCACAGTCGTAGACATTCAAAGTTTCCATCCAGCGCCTTTGGCGTATGTTGAGTTCTTTTTGTTCAAAGATATGTTTCAAACTCTTGTGATCGGTAAACAATACAAAATTGACTCAATAGAGATAGGGCCTCCATATCTTCAAAGCAAAGATTATGGCGCCTAACTCTAGATCGTGAGTTGTATAGTTCTTTTCGTGTACCTTGAGTTGACGAGAGGCGTAGGTGATTACTTTCTTGCGTTGCATTAGTACGCATCCCAAAGCCACTATAGGTGCTTGGGTGAGTTTTTGTTTGAGTATATCGAACGCCTCTTGTTGTTTGGTTCCCCATTCATACTGGATGTATTTGCGAGTCAAAGAAGTTAGGGGAACAACAATTCGAGAAAATTTTTTGATGAACCTTCGATAATAGCCATCCAAACCTATGAAACTTCGGATCTCAGTTGGCGACTTTGGAATCTCCCACTTAAAGATAGCTTCAATCTTAGCGGGATCAACTTGAATACCATTCATGTTTATGATGTGTCCAAGAAATTGTACTTCGTGAAGTCAAAATTCGCATTTCGAGAACTTGGCGTATAATTTCTCGGTTCTAAGTAATTCAAGTAAGGGTTGGAGATGTGAGACATGATCTTCCTTGGACTTAGAATAAATAAGTATGTCGTCGATGAACACGATAACAAATTTATCTAAGTATGGTTTGCAGATTCGATTCATCATGTCCATGAACATAGCTGGAGCATTAGTAAGTCCAAACGAAATGATCGTGAACTCATAATGTCCATACCTTGTTCGGAAAGCAGTTCTTGGTATATCTTCATATTGAACTTTGAGTTGATGATAGCCAGAACGGAGATCGATTTTAGAGAAATAGCTCGCGCCTTGAAGTTGGTCAAAAAGATCATCGATTCAAGGGAGTGGATAACGGTTCTTGATGATGACTTTGTTCAATGCTCGATAGTCGATGCACATTCTCATGGATCCATCCTTCTTCTTGTCAAATAAAATTGGCGTTCCCCATGGTGATGAACTTGGACGAATGAAGCCATTTTCGAGTAGTTTGTCAAGTTGTTTCTTCAACTCCTTCATTTCGGTTGGTGCTTAACGATACGGGGCTTTGGCAATCAGAGCACTACTAGGCATAAGATCGATCCTAAACTCTACTTCATGATCGGGAGGGATACCAGGGAGTTCGTCAGGAAAAACGTCACAGAATTCAGAAACAATAGGTACGCCTTTTTTCTTTGGGTTTGGATTCTTCGGTGACATAGGCCATGAATGCTAAGCATCCTTGATTTAAGCATTTGTTAGCCCTAATCATTGATATTATGCTAACTTGGCCGGCGTCTTTGTCCCCTTCAATTCGAATGGTTCGTTTATCAGGGGCTCAAAGTTCAACGGTTTTGCTATTGCAAATGATATGAGCTTGGTTTGATAACCAATCCATACCAAGTAAAATGTCAAAACCAGCAAGAGTCATGGGTAACAATTGAATAGTTAGAATATAACCGGCTAACAAGATTTTTCCGTTTTCCAAGACTTCGGAGATTTTGACAGTTTCGTCCCTAGCGGTCTTGACGCTTAGGGTTTTATATAGTTTTGTTAAGGGTTCGTTTAACAGACTACAAAAGCTATAATCTATAAAACATAAGTTGGCACCCGAATCGAATAAAACCCTAGCATATGTATCATTAACTAAGAACATACCGGTAATGGTTTTCGGTATGTTGGCCGCTTTTTGGGCATCGAGCATAAAGACCCTTGTGTTGCCCTTCTTTGTTTCATTTTTCGGGGTACTTCCACCCGCACCACCAGTCGCGGGTATTTTGTTGGGGCACTCGAAGCTAAGACGCCCCATCTCCTTGCAGTTGTAGCAAGTCATCGTCTTCTTCCAGCTGTCGGCCGTTGCGTGGCAGGATCTGTGACACGAATCAAAAAACAATTGCGGTTGTAGACGGAGAAAAACGTCGTTGACCTTTGTGGTACTTTTTGCATGTATTGCATGGCGTGGAATTAGATTTGAATCCAGTTTTGTGTTGACTTACACCTTTGCCCTTGAATCGGGCACTTCCTCCAATCCTCTTGTTGTCATGAGTCGGCACTAATTTCTTATCTTCTTCTTTGTTGCGGATCATACCGCTCATCAAATATCCAACCAACTCCATCGCAGAGTCGGCGGTTAGAGGGAGGTGTGACCTCACCATGTCGTGGATTTCCCGCGGGAGTCCCCAAATGTATCGGGTGACTTTGCTGGACTCAAGGGTTACCAGCTGAGGCACAAGTCGACAATACTCGCGAAATTTGGTATTATATTCACGGAGATTTGTTCCTACAACTCTATGGTTTAGGAATTTCGTTTGGATTTGATCGGTTTCATGCATTGGGCAGAATTTTTCCATCTTCATCTCCTTGAACTCTTCAATGATAAGTTGAACAACACTTGCCTTCCCTTATTCATTATCAGAGTCTTCCACCATTCTAAAGCTTCGCCCTTGAACATTTGGGCTGCATATTGGATTTTCTCTTGATCGGAACACTTGCTTATAATTTCAATTGACTCCATCTCTTCGAGCCATCTAACAGTCGCAATGGCGCCCTTATCACCATTGAACTCTTTGGGTCCAAATTACTTAAAATCTTTAAACGAACAACTATCGATTTTCATCTTTTTTTTAACTTTTTCTTGATGCCACCATCGGCATTTGATTCAAAGATACTTTCTTCAATGTGGGATGGTTTCGGACGAGATTTGATGGACTTACGAGAGGGCTCAACAGATTGAGATTTCCTAGATTGTGTTCTAGCTTGAGATTCATTCCTAACAGCTTCTTTTATCATTTGTTATATTTGATTCATGTATTTATCGGGTATTTGTTCTTGCTCTTGTTATTTTTCTTGTTCTTTTCTTTTATCTCTATTATTTTCTGCTTCTTTTCGAGAAGCTTCAACATTACTTTGGTTTGACATTTCTGAAATTTAAATAACATTCATTTCTTAGACACGTATTTTATTTATTACATATATATATCGTAAAGGATATATATATATATATATATATATAAGATTACATCACAAACCTATATACATCTTCATTTGATGTATATACATTCCTATCCTTATAAGAATGGTTTCACGTTCTTTATTTAAACACACAACATTACACACAAACATTACTACAACACATCAAATTTCCACACGTCATGCTTCCATCATCTTCTAATCTCTCATAAACTTATTCACCATTTTGGTCATTTTGTTGCATTTCCGAAGAAGCTTATCTCCTATCTTCTTCTTCTTGTTCCCCTCCACAACTATCTTCTTTCTCAAGTCATCGGTCTCATGGAAGGCTCTGTCCAAATGCTCCTCTTGAGACTGATGGATCTCGTTTGGATATCCATATCTTGGCGGCGGATCACGGTACCCCATCATGACTATGTCGTAGTGGTTCTTTGGGTTTGGGTATGGCAACGATGTCACGTCAGATGGATAGTTGAAGAATGCCTCAACAACTTCATTTTGTTCCCGGATCTCGTTTTCTTGTTCTTTGACTGACAGCATCTTGCCTTGATATGGTGGGAAACTTGATGATGTTTTGTTCTTGAGTTCTTGAAGGTATTGTACATAAGGATCTACAGATCCATAGGTTTAATTTTTGTCGAAGAATGGTTGCACACATCCTTGGCTAGGCGGGCAATCCCAATCGGATAGTTCTTCTATTATAGTTGTTTCCTCTTCAGGTTTTTCCTCGGGATCTTCGTCGGGGTCTTCTTCGGGGTCTTCTTCCTCTTCTGGATCCTCTTCCTCTTCCTCCATAAATTTTTCTGTTTTGGCCACCACCGGGTGCAGATGATAGGTCTCGTACGGATGGATGACTTTCATCTTGGGTTTACTAGAGGGACCTTCAAAGATTTTGGGTTGTGAGTCAACAGAGGCATATGCTGGAGTTCTAGTGTGCCATCGTCGTTGGTCGGAGTGGCATTGCATCCAGTCAAATGAGTTAGACTCAGGTTCCTCCTTAATTTGTTTGTTAGAGAGAAATGCATATGATGGATGAGGATTCGGGGGTTGATACGTCAGAATGTCAGATGGATGGTACATCGGAACGTCGGACGGATGGTACATCGGTATGCTTGATGGATGGTAACTTGAGTGTCTTGGGGGATCATTCCTTTGCATCGGTGGATCTTCCGGTAGGTTGATCGGACATTGTTCGGTTCCAGGGAAGTATTTTTGTTTGATTCGGTCAATCATTTCATCTTGGTTAAAGAAGGCTTCATAGTAGTCTTCACTCATATTGTCTTTTGGTAGAGGTTCGGGAATTCCAGCTTGTCTTATGTCTCACATGAAGCTTTCCATTAGCTTGTGGAATGACATCTATTGATTGGGGGGTTTAGATTGAGGAGGGATAGAAAAGGTTACCAGCCTATCTTATCCCTATTAAAGTAAACACATAATAAAATATTTTTCCCATTTACTTGGATAGAAGCTTAGGTATTATTATTTAATACCTAATTCGCTAAGATTGATGGCTCTGATACCAACCTGTCACACCCCAATCTTAGGGATGGGCGTGCGACCAACAGTTGGTACCATATTTGTAAATAAATCAGAGTTAGCGGATTAAAGCGGAAATATAATTAGCGTGGATTAAAATATTATATTTATCAAAAGACGGGATATAAAAACTTCCCGTTTAGTGTTTACAAAATATTACTTGTTTCATTACAAACCACCATTTACATATTTTACATTTAATCAAATAATCCGAGCCATCAGATATCTTAAGCACTTCGTCATCCTAAGCTTCTATTCTTGAATACCTACAAAATGTTTAGAAAATACGTCAGCAACACATGCTGGTGAATATGTTGACGCTTAAATAATTTACTTTACTTGATTACCCCTCGAGACATAGTTATGTCCGGCCCATCGTGGCTTAGGAATAGTCAAGCATTAAAACATCACACAATTATAAATAAAGTTCACACAAAACACCTAGCAAACACCGTAGTGTTCGACACTAGTTAGGTATCATACATATACACATGGTCATGCTCCCCTCATGGGTAGCGTCATATGACCAAGTGTGGGGCGGTGTGCCCACCGTCTTTTTACCACACATGTAAGGGTCCATGCAAACGTACACGACAGCCTGAGGGCTAGCGCTTACATTTGTTTATAATGTTTTAGAGACATGTAGTCTCGTGTAATTCTTTTCATTTAATTCTTTTGACTCGATTTAAACAAGTTTGTAAAGTTGAGGCGTATTCACCTTTTTCTTGGGATCAGCTTCAATACATTGTCCGAGGGTCTTTCCCTTTGCTATCTCGCACCAATAGTACGAGTATAACTTTTTGTTAGTCAGATATACAATCCGGCTTAAGACATTTAGTCTCTTTTTATAATCTTTACATCGGTTATATTTTCTTTACTTTATAACCTTTAGTTAAAAAGTATTCTTTCTTTATTTTCTTTTATAAGTTAAAACTCTTTCTTTTTAACTTATTTTCTTACCTTTTTCTTTTATAAGATAAACCCTTAGTTTTATTTATTTTAGTTTTCCTTATAACCCTACGTTTCTTCTTCTCTAAGAAACATATATTTTTCTTTTATTATTTAAGAATAATATAATAACTTAAATAATATTTCATAACAAAGAATCATATAATAACCACATTGATATTATATTTATATTCCTTTCTTTTATTTTCTTTGTTATACTTTCTTTTATTTATCGAGGTATCGAGTATTTCCTCGACCTTGGGCTTTAAGCCTTTTAGTGATTTATTATTATTTTATTCGGGCATTATGCCTACCTTGGTCGGCTTATAGAAACCCCTACAAAATCAAGCAGCACTTCGACGCCGCTTCGTTTTTTTTATCTTCTTGAGCAACCCTTCCTTTTGACACGTTTATCGAGGCACCCAATCTTCAAGGCATGCATTTCGAGATGGTCGTCGGGTCGTCTTGCGATGAATTGATCTTCTAAATATCGTCGTTGGGTTTTGGCACGCAATTCGAGGAACGTCGAGGTTTTGGGCACGGAAATTGAGGTATTTGGCACGTTAAACGATGCGATCGAGTGGTATGATTTATGAGGCTTAGAGAGATGTTAGAGAGAGAGAGAAATGTATGTGAAATTGAGTGTGGAAAATGAGAACACCCGGAGTTGCTACTTATAGACATTCCAGGGGACCCATCGCGATACGCGATGGTCCCCTCGGTTGCCCGTCGCATATTGTGACGTAGCATTGCCCTATCACCACTAGACCTGCCATGTGCCGAACGCAGTGCCAAGTGGTGACACATGGCGAGGCCATGTGCCACCAGCTGACACGTGGCAACACGTGTCTTGCCTGTCAGACCACGTCATCGCGATACGCGATGACGTTGGCTATCAGGCGATTGCGTATCGCCATTTAACTATTTTCTTGGGTTTATAAACATACCCATCGCGATACGCGATGGGCTTGTTTATTGAGACGTCGCGCATCGCGACCAGACGGAAATCAGAATTTTTCATTTTAATCCTTGGACTTTTGGAACTTGTTATTTTTTATCCGATATTTTCACGATGTTACAGATCTGCCAAGAAGGGTGCTAGTGGTAGCTGTGTTGGTGATGAACCAATCATGGTTTTTGGAATGGTTGTGAGCACGACATCTGTTGGTACTATTGCTGCAAGCACCGGTCAAGTTGGTGATGTTACAACATCACTTCTTGTGGCTACTTCAGTCGCACAAGTTGTTGCTCCAGCTGTTTGAGAAAATGTGGATCAAGGTGATGACGATGATGGTGACAATTCTGATGATGATGACTATGATGATGATATTGAAGGTGATGATGAGGGTGAAGATGATGATGATGATGATGAGGAGGAGGAGGATGCTGATCCTCATGATAGTTATGATGAACAGCGTAATGGTGGCGGTAATGGTGACGATGATGATGGTAGTGAAAGTGTTATTGGTGGAAATCAAGCGAGTCAACAACAGGAGGAATCGCCAAGGGATGTTGTGTCTGAAGATCTCGCAAGAAAAGTTCGAGAGGCGGATGCTGCCTTGGAGGCTGAGTTCTCCTCTGTTTTTAATGCTGATGGCATTGCAGGTACCGAGTCATGCGTTCAAGAAGCCGTGGAGCATGCTGAAAATAAAGTTGATGACGCTGATATCAACTACTCACCAAACCCGGACACTCCAGTTCGTGATTAGCAAACGGATCAAACTCAAGGGCCAGCAATGGTGATGGCTCTTCCAGTAGCTGGTGGTGAATCTTCTCAACAATCGAGAAGAAAACTGAAAAAAGGCACTACATCACTAGGGTTGCAAGTCTCATGGAGCGTCTCTATCTGTATCATAACGACTCCCCGAGCCTCTACTGGAAGTGACACCCGTCCAGCAAGACTTGGCGATTCGACGTGCCAATGGGAATATGACCTAAATGTACTACACTGACATGCACACGTTGTCTGAACTTGACATGAATTACTTCAGAAGATTTGTAGGTCCGGGTGCATACGAGAAGGAGCTGAGAGACTGGTTCATGAGATTCCTGAGCAAGGAATGGAAGAAAGACTACCCTAATTTCAAACTTAACAAGGGTAAGTCTTATCATCGCCGAACTAAGGTTCATCGGGAAAGAAGAAGAAGGCTCGGAGATACAAGACCCACAAAGATGGGAGGCCAATATATCATGGAGAACCGTTCAAGCCCGACATCTTCCATGATTTCATTTGTTGGGAGTTCGACAACGACACCGGAGAGGTTGTCATCCATTATTACAAGATACATTTCCTCCGCTTCTTTGACAAGTATAAAATAGAATATTTGTCAACAATACATGTTGAGTGAGTAAAACACCAGTTTAAGACATGACAATAATAGTACATATAATATATAAAGAAAGATGCAAACTGTTCTTGTGAGATAAACAGTTAAACCATAGCACATATACAAACAATCAAACATAAAGAAAGGGTTAAACTATTGCCATGCGAATGGGCATTGGTTACCAAAAATGAGGTGTCGGCGTCGGTCACTACGACGGTCGTATGATGATACTAGACTGAGAATATGTTGGACCTCTCCGAATGCGGTTCAAATAAAGCAAGTAAGCAAATAGCAAGTTAGGCATAAACTGATATACACACAAGGATTAACAGTTGCGGTTTTGAATACTAGATAATAAATACATACTATAAATACGCATATGTCCCCAAAAAGGTTTAAAAATATGTAAAAAGGGGAATGATTACTCACCTGATCGGATGAACGAAATATAAATAATGATGATCATGAGAATGATGAACCCCCTTGGGATACTGACAAGGATTCCTAGTTAAATAATATAACATGAGTTAATTATAAAAGGTATAACATGATTTAATGTATTAAGATTTCGATGTGATTTGAGTTATTTTGTGATTAGAATGATTATTGATCGATCGATTGAACTCTACAGTTACTGTTATGGTGAAATCACTATTATTGTCATTATTTGTTTATAATATTATTAGTTTTATTAATTATAAGTTCACCAATATTACCCTTGATAAAATATATAACTAAATACTTAAATAATTTAAATAATTAAGATATAAGATATGCTTGTAATAATAATAATATTTGAATAAATAAATTAATAAAATACACATATAATCAAATGTATAGATAATTGGATTAAATGAATAATTAGTGAGTTGAAATATAACAAATGTTTATATAGTTATTGATAATATGTATAAAAAGGTAAATACGTACGTAGATAACTAGAACATGTATTATATATAATAATAATATTAAATAGTTATTATACAAGCGGATAAATAATTTTCATAAAAAATATATATATTAATATGATTTATTACACTTTTTATTTAATAAAAATACATAAGTATAATATATATATATATACATATTATTTATAAAGTTATTAGATGACAAGGAACGTCGATAGTGGAGTGTCGGGTTTAATAAAATAGTGTTTATTCATATTTAATTTTAAATATAAACTTTAGATAATACAAGCAAGAAAGAACAAAAAGAAAGAAGACAGAATTACAAATTTTGTCCCTTAAAAAAAGCCAAATTACGGTTCGTGTCCTTTTCTAAGTTTCCTTGCAGGCGGTGTACTTTAAACTTTTTTTTTCTACACGTTATGTCCTTTACGCTAACTGAGTTAGAAAAACTCAGTTAAATGCCCTCACGTGAGACGCATGTGAGGGCATTTTTGTCTTTTCACCTGTACCTGCAACTTCTTCTTCCTCTTTCTTCTTCTTCATTTTGCAGACCCTCCTTCCTCTCTTATTTCTCTCTCTACGCCACCACCATCACCATACCACAACCACTCCTATGACGCAGACCACTATCAATCCCTTGTTCAGTCATCATCTCAACAGCACTTCGATTTGGACCAAGTATACATAAACAGCTCCGACCATGGGTATCGAGAGCATCTTCACAGGGTATCGAGACCAAGTATACATAAACATCTTTTCTTCACCGTAACTCACAACTACTACTACCGCCGCCGCAGCCGTCGTCTCCGATTGACCACGGCACTTTCTCCGATTGACCACCACTTCCGTCGTCTCCACTGACAAAATAACATCTTTACAGGTAATTTCATTTCTAGGGTTTGCAATACAATATTTCAAATTAATCATTATCACTACTTTCTCTACAACAATGAACTTAAATTGAGCTCATTTAATAATCCTATACACGAATTAACTTTTAATAATTTTACAATTTCAATTGACACAGTGCAGAAATGGCGGGTGAAAGACGAGTAATAACCCTAGGTGGAAAAGGCTTCTCATTATCTTCGTCTTCGGTATTCGAACTCGCTACCCCGCTTCGCCTCCTCCGGTTCTCAAACTAGATCTTTCCGCTCTTTCGAGTCGAAAACCGGACCCGAAGTTGTCTCCAATTAAGATTCAATTATCAGTACCTGAGTTACTAACTCCTGAGGAAGTTAGGGCTTCTATTGTTTTACTATTGTACAAGCTATTGCTCGGTGGACCGTCATTGGCCACGACTGCTTCTCAGTTATTGGATGTTGAAAATAGTGAATCGGGAACGGGAACGATTGACCTTGACTTTGACCGGAAAGAGGATGCTGAGTTGATGAAAGAACAAAAATGAAGAAGAAGAAAGAGGAAGAAGAAGTTGCAGGTACAGGTGAAAAGACAAAAATGCCCTCACATGCGTCTCACGTGAGGGCATTTAACTGAGTTTTTCTAACCCAGTTAGCGTAAAGGACATAACGTGTAGAAAAAAAAAGTTTAAAGTACACCGCCTGCAAGGAAACTTAGAAAAGGACACGAACCGTAATTTGGCTTTTTTTAAAGGACAAAATTTGTAATTATGTCAAGAAAGAATATATATATATATATATATATATATATATATATATATATATATATATATATATATATATATATATACTGGGCTGGCCGGGGCTCAATCTTGCACCCCTGGCCGGCTCAGCTTTGGCCCAAAACACACAGCCACCAACTAGACCAGATGGAAAGTTGAGTAAAGAATAAGTAAAGCATATTAAGTGTAACAGACCAGATAAACACCCAATTCAATTCTTATGAACCCTAATTAACCAATTCGTTTATCCGCTTATTGATTGATA